>NW_020643262.1:1812353-2101545 GCF_003573695.1 Papaver somniferum
CAAGCCGACCAACGCATGCGGCTCCCATTCCAAGCCGACCAACGCCTGCGGCTCCCATTCCAAGCCGACCAACGCGTGTGGCTCCCATTCCAAGCCGACCAACGCATGCGGCTCCCATTCCAATCCGACCAATGCATGTGGCTCCCATTCCAAGCCGACCAACGCATGCGTCTCCCATTCCAAGTCGACCAATGCCTGCGGCTCCCATTCCAAGCCGACCAACGCCAAAGGCTCCGCTCGAGCCGCACCAACACCGACAACTCGCTAATCCAGCATCTCCGTGTTCCCTAGCCCAGCAAAGATGACGCGTGACCAAGCCAAACCAACAGTCTGCATCTCAACCAGCAACCGCCTCTACCATTTCAAGGTCTAGCCAACAACACCACGAGTAGAATTTACGCAAGGCTGCCAACACAAGAATCACGAATTCTCCTTACCTCACGAAAAAGGTTAGTCGGGTCTTCCTGACCATCTTTTCATGACTTTCCATTTCGATTTTGTCCTGGCCTGTCACCATCTTATGCTTACCTCGCAACAATGTTCGTGTTCCGAGCCAAGCCATCCGTGATTACTGATTTTTTGATCGGGTTGTAGTAAATAGGATTCGTTTCAGACTTGTGAAGTAAATGGAATTTTTAGATTTAATAAAAAAAATATATATGCAAAAAATATTAACAATGGGCGAGAGGTACTGGAACTAAGGATTTAGCCGAATTCACTACACAGTGTTCATTCATATATTCTTTGACAATTTAAAACTCAATAAAATTAACATGGACTCTGATTTTGCCAAGATAAATTCTCAAAACATCGATTGTAAGTCCTAAGCATGATGTATCAAAACACCTAAGCTAAGCATACATCATCAAATTAAATAACAACCAATTAATTCAAATCATATTTCAATTTTAAATTAATGCAAAAGTCACAAAAAAGAATAAAATAAATTTACCCGTGTATGAAATTCACCCTCCTCCGTCGTCCCAGTGTTGGGTTTAGCTCATCATGATAAAAACACGCTCAAAATATTTATTTATTGCTCAAATGGTGTTTACAATGAAGAGAAGAAGAGAAAATGGTGTAAACAGCTAATGAGCGACCCACAGGAAGCGTCACAAAAGAACGATAAAAGAGAAGTGCTATTGTCGCTGTGGTTCTAAGACCCACACCTTCGACCCACGCCTGTGAGTCTGTTTCACTGTTGATAAACGACTGTCCCTGCGAGTCTGTTCTTCGTGTTCTTGGTGTTCTTCATCATCAGCAGGAGCAGAAACAGAGTTTCATCAACTCTTGATTTCTCGATCCTGAGATCTTCTATCGACCCCATACTCTCGACACCCCCTCTAGGACTCCCAGGGAACCTATTTAAACCAAAAACACGCGTTGAATCTCCTCCATTAATCCCAAATAATCTTCTTTTACTCGGGATATTTTCTTTCCTTTTTCAAAGAAATACGGGATTTTCTTTCCTTTAATTCCTCTTCCGCGCTTCTGTTGATGTGGAACACACTCCAAACAAGTTTATACAGCATCCCAACTCCATCCAAACACGTACAAACACGCTGAATCTCGTGAACAACTCTTCCCTACATGTATTCCCCTTTTTCCAGCTCGTGGATTGCCTAGCCAATTCAAGCCAATTATGGTCGAACCAAACACCCATACCATCTTTATTATGATATATCACATCTTTCCACAAAGTTTCAGCGATTGAATCGCACAAAATCACGTCCAAATGCAATCGAGAAAATCTGCCAGTGAAGAGAAAATATTTTCCCGCCAAAATATTTTTTTGAATTTGTGAAGAAGGTCACCCCTTATCCAGTGGTCGCCCCCTTATCCGTTGCTGGAGTCCAAACAACACATGTCCCTTGGGGTGCCTTTAGTAATTTTTCTGGGTTCCTCCGGTGCATTTCTGGGGTGTCTTTAGTACTATATCCTAGGGTTTAAAACACCACTTTTCGAGCCAATTTCGCCGCAAGAGCTTATTTTTCCAAAAACATCTACAAAAACATAAAATAACACCATAAGTATTTAGTCGAGTCTAACAATACAGAACATTGAGAACAAAATAGACACATAAATGCGTCTATCAAATACCCCCAAACTTATTATTTGCTTGTCCTCGAGCAAAACTAATAAAAAATAAATAAAACCGAGTTAATCTCGGGAGGGTTTACCAGAGGTGTGCCACAAAACCATTACTCCAAACCCTAGATATCTATGCATAACCTTGGAAGGCACTAAAGAATCTCCTTGGTTGGCATACTTATTGACTACAGGAGGAAGTACCCTGATGCGAAATTCCAATTGTTGTACACGAGTTTGCACTCAAGCATACTAAAATTCATATAAAGTGACAGAGATCTACTCAGATAGTTTCTGGACATCATAAACCGGAGTCAACCAATCACATGGATAGATTAAGAAGATGGATGTAGAGAAAAATGTGGATGATGTTGACTAAGGTGAACCTATCCTAATGGACAGAGATACCTGTCTGGACTAATATCAACACACTGGCAAATACAAGGGAACCAGTGGTCGATAATCCTAACTCTAGGTCAACTCAGCTGGCATATACAAGGGTACCAGTGGTCGACTTTATTGTATTTATTCCGGTTGGTCTGGTGGTCTGGTCTCATTTTTTTTTTTTCATCTCAGTCACTCTATTTCACCCTAGTAATGGTAAAAAAAAAAGTGATCAGGATTCTTTCGATGTTTCCATCACGAGGATATGGCGAAACTACCATGTTTTCTTTTTCTAACACCTGAGCTCTGTGATTTTATGAATAGAATCTTTATATGTTTCCATCTAATCATATTGGTTCCTCAAATCCTACAACCAAAATGCTTCCATCCACTTAGATTAGTTAGTGCCAACCTTAATAAGCATAAATTTCTAGTCTCTGGAGCTTATTTATTGCAACTAAGAACTTTCTCCCATACCCCCAAACTTAAATCTAACATTGTCCTCAATGTTCTAAAGATGAAATTAAAAGCATGAACAAGGAGAAACTGTTACCAATAGAAGCAAAAGAGATAAGTAAAGATATTACCGTGTCGCATGAGATTGGGTTACCTCCCAAGAAGTGCTAAGTTTAAAGTCTTCAGCCAGACATCGGAAGGAATTAGTCACCTCATAGAATCAAAAATTAACAGCCGAAATAACTGTGGGTCTTCAAAACCAAAAAGAGCTGACCAAAGGAAACTACAATAACCCAAGAAAGTGAACAAGGATAACATGCCCTTATCTAGTTTCCTGATTAAGATATTTATATCTAATTGTGGTTCAGGTTCAGGTTCTAAGAAAGGGTCTAAATAAAATATTTTCATTGGTTGCATATCTTCATAGGTGGGATCCGAATCATTAGGTCCTAGAGTCTGGAAAAACTCAAATATGATCTTAGAAGCGCACAATAATAACCTAAATAACTGAGGATCCTCTAAGTCAATAAGATTTGACTTACAAAATTGACCACAATGAGAGTAGTGGTCACTCTTAAGAAAATGTGTCGATTCTAATTTCCTAAAGCATTTAGGTTTAGTCTCACAACTTACTATTCGACACATTTTAAATATAAACGTTCCCACATTTGGAAGAAAACTATTTGGTGGGAAAACAAAGTCAATCTGGGTATCATAGCCTGGGCAAACCACATCAACCAGAGGATGGGTTTCTAACGACTGAACTTCTTCCTGGACATCATTAGGTTCGGGAAAACGTGTATGAAGATAATCTCGTAAAATGGTTGAGGCACGTATGTCAAGTCCCAAGTGAGGGACATTTATAAGAGTGAAAGCACATGGATGATAACCACCCCCAAACTTAGAATTTTGGGTGTCTCTAGATAGACTAGCTACAATTTCCCTAATTTCTAGATCATCAAAATCCTGAAAATGGTCAATTGCTACTTGTAAATTATACTCAGGTGATGCATCCTCACTCATATTTAAAATCTCTACGAGTTCATCTTCTTCGTCTAAGACTATTGTTTCTAAATCGCTAGACTCTAAAACATTATTCTCAGAATAAACTCGTTCCTTTAAATCATTATCGGCTTTGTAAACAGGAAATACTACATCGTCTAAAACGAGGGTATCTCTAGTCAAATCCTCGTCCTTTTGAATAGGAGAATAATTATTAAAATTATTTGGATTTGAACTAGAAATAATATTATCATTGTAAAGCTCAATTGGAGTAACCATTTCCTGACCATTATTCCTACATAAGTATGATTCTCCATCAACACTATCCTCATCATAATAACATGAAAAATATCGAACCTCATCAAAACAAGTAATGCTACCAATTCTATCCTTGTTATCTTGATTATGTAAATAACTATCTTCATTCTCAAGGGTATTATCGGATACACTATATTGGCAATTCAAGTAATTTCGAGCAATTCTTTCGTTCGTCTCAGCTATCCGCTTGAGGTGGTCTTCTAAAGAAGGTTCACTCATTATTGTAGTTCTTTCGTCTATAATTATACTATTCATCTCAGCTAACTTACGCGTCGACTTAGCTAACTTCCTGAGGGACTCTTCTAAAGGAGGAATAGGAATAGAGGGATCATAAAAAGGACTACTTTTCAATATTTTGATTGTATCCTCTAGAGACGAATAACTAGTACTATAATCTTCTTGCTCGTAAGACTGATGCATGTGTGGATAGTAATTGGGCTCACCAGGGTATGACCCATATCCTTCCAAAGGATGGCGTTCCCAACAACTATTCCCAACATGGTGATAAAAAGGATGATGTCCATATTCAAATTCAGGTCGATACTCATTGTATTGGCTTCTATCATACCAGTTCGACATTCTTAATTGCAAGGGAATTCTACACAATCACAAACAAGGCTGACTCGACCAAATCAAACCTATAGAATCTAGCAAACAAAAATCATGATGGCTCCACTTAGATTGTTTTCTAGACCAGCTTATATTCCTTTGAAAAGGAATTCGTTACAATTTGAGCACACCCCTCTGGAATCAATCCGAGCTAATGTAAGTTGAATCGAGGCGAGGGAAGCTCAGTGGAGCTTTGATACCCAAAGCCTCACCGGTATTACAAGGCGGCGCAGTCACGCATTCAACTTACAGAAACCATCAAGAACTTTGAAGTATGCTTAAAATAGTAACCAATATTTTTCGAAAGATTTTCCTATCAAGCTCGTTACCTTATCGGTCTCGTTCTAATCAAAATTTAAGCTTGGGTTCGCGTTAGGTTTCGTTTACCTAAGGCGGGCAAGAAGGGAACGGTGATGAAATCCGAACCCTTATCTTATATGGCCAGTTCTTGCCCTTTACTAGGAAATTAAAGCAACCGGTTCAGTCCTCAACATATAATCACCTTAAGGCAGACAGTAAACCCGCTGACAGAAGCTTCGCGGGTGTTTAAAAGTTTACCTCCCGTACCAGACGGGCGAAGAACCGCTGTAGTCGACTCGGGCCACTGACTCCGGTGTCAGTGTGCGAACCCGAGGGGCCGAGACGATATTGTAATCGTCGTCCTTCCCTGCAAACAATTTATATTTAATTTTTTTATTTTTTTATATAACCCTTCCGTAGGGTTTAAAATTAAAATGAATTGTCCAAAGTCCAGTCCAATGAAAAGAAATACAAAAAATAATAATAATAATTACAAAAAAAAAATAAAAAAAAATGGAAAGTCTCTTAAAAAAAAAAATAATAATAATTCTCTCTTTTTTTTCTCTCTTTTTTCTTTATTTTTTTGCTTTGTCTTTTTTCCTTCTCTTTTAGCTTTAAGTTTTGATTCCAAGGTCTTTAGTATCCAACTTCAAACATGTAATACAAAGACACAACCAAAGAGACGTAAAAAGAACAAATGGAATAATAAAAAATAATAAAAACCTAAAAATTCTACCTAAGCACAAATCCGCGTCGGCGGCGCCAAAATGATTACTGATTTTTTGATGGGGTTGTAGTAAATAGGATTCGTTTCAGACTTGTGAAGGAAATGGAATTTTTATATTTAATAAAAAAAATATATATACAAAAAATATTAACAATGGACGAGAGGTACTGGGACTAAGGATTTGGCCGAATTCACTACACAGAGTTCATTCAAATATTGTTTGACAATTTAAAACTCAATAAAATTAACATGGACTCTGATTTTGCCAAGATAGATTCTCAAAACATCGATTGTAAGTCCTAAGCATGATGTATCAAAACACCTAAGCTAAGCATACATCATCAAATTAAATAACAACCAATTAATTCAAATCATATTTCAATTTTAAATTAATGCAAAAGTCATAAAAAAGAATAAAATAAATTTACCCGTGTATGAAATTCACCCTCCTCCATCGTCCCAGTGTTGGGTTTAACTCATCATGATAAAAACACGCTCAAAATATTTATTTATTGCTCAAATGGTGTTTACAATGAAGAGAAGAAGAGAAAATGGTGTAAACAGCTAATGTGCGACCCACAGGAAGCGTCACAAAAGAACGATAAAAGAGAAGTGCTATTGTCGTTGTGGTTCTAAGACCCACACCTGCGACCCACGCCTGTGAGTCTGTTTCACTGTTGATAAACGACTGTCCCTGCGAGCCTGTTCTTCGTGTTCTTGGTGTTCTTCATCATCAGCAGGAGCAGAAACAGAGTTTCATCAACTCTTGATTTCTCGCTCCTGAGCTATCCTATCGACCCCAAACTCTCGACACCCCCTCTAGGACTCCCAGGGAACCTATTTAAACCAAAAACACGCGTTGAATCTCCTCCATTAATCCCAAATAATCTTCTTTTACTCGGGATATTTTCTTTCCTTTTTCAAAGAAATACGGGATTTTCTTTCCTTTAATTCCTCTTCCGCGCTTCTGTTGATGTGGAACACACTCCAAACAAGTTTCTACAGCATCCCAACTCCATCCAAACACGTACAAACACGCTGAATCCCGTGAACAACTCTTCCCTGCACGTATTCCCCTTTTTCCAGCTCGTGGATTGCCTAGCCAATTCAAGCCAATTATGGTCGAACCAAACACCCATACCATCTTTATTATGATATATCACATCTTTCCACAAAGTTTCAGCGATTGAATCGTACATAATCACGTCCAAATACAATCGAGAAAATCTGTCAGTGAAGAGCAAATATTTTCCCGCCAAAATATTTTTTTGAATTTGTGAAGAAGGTCACCCCTTATCCAGTGGTCACCCCCTTATCCGTTGCTGGAGTCCGAATAACACATGTCCCTTGGGGTGCCTTTAGTAATTTTTCTGGGTTCCTCCGGTGCATTTCTGGGGTGTCTTTAGTACTCTATCCTAGGGTGTAAAACACCACTTTTCGAGCCAATTTCGCCGCAAGAGCTTATTTTTCCAAAAACATCTACAAAAACATAAAATAACACAATAAGTATTTAATCGAGTCTAACAATACAGCACATTGAGAACAAAATAGACACATAAATGCGTCTATCAATCCGCGCCATTGGTCTTGGCCCCACCATGCCGGCCTTCCCTATGCGGCTACCAAAACGAAGGCGTGCGACGATCAACGGCCACCCTTCCATCCTAGATGCAAATCCTATCCGTCCAAGGTCGCCAAAAAACGCACGATAACCTTTGGCCCAAAACCCTAATTTTGGCCACGCCAAACCGCGCCAAGGCATGCCAACCACCTTGCCGCGCCATACCATGCCGGCCTTCCCCATGCGGCTACCAAAACGAAGGCGTGCGACGATCAACGACCACCCTTCCATCCTGGATGCAAATCCTAGCCTTCCAAGGTCTCCAAACAATGCATGGTAACCTTTGGCCCAAAACCCTAGTTTTGGCCACGCCAAGGCATGCCATGCAACATGTGCCAATGGCATGCCAACCACCTTGCCGCACCACACCATGCCGGCCTTCCCCATGCGGATACCAAAACGAAGGCGTGCGACGATCAATGGCCACCCTTCCATCCTAGATGCAAATCCTAGCCGTCCAAGGTCTCCAAACAACGCATGGTAACCTTTGGCACAAAACCCTAGTTTTGGCCACGCCAAACCGCGCCAAGGCATGCCATGCCACATGTGCCAATGGCATGCCAACCACCTAGCCGCGCCAAACCATGCCGGCCTTCCCCATGCGGCTACCAAAACGAAGGCGTGCGACGATCAACGACTACCCTTCCATCCTAGATGCAAATCCTAGCCGTCCAAGGTCGCCAAACAACGCATCGTAACCTTTGGACCAAAACCCTAGTTTTGGCCACGCCAAACCGCGCCAAGGCATGCTATGCCACATGTGTCAATGGCATGCCAACCACTTTGTCGCACAATACCATGCCGACCTTCCCTATGCGGCTACCGAAACGAAGGCCTCCAACAATCAACGACCACTTTTTCATCTAAGATGCAGATCTTAGCCGTCCAAGGTTACCAGCTAACGCATGGGAACCTTTGGTCCTAGTTTGGTCGCGTCTAAACAAAGCCAAAACCCTAACTTTTGGTCGTGCCTAAACTGGGCCACATTAAAGCCATACTGATCATACTTTCATGTCACTGGCTACCAAATGAAAAGTTGCAATAATAAACGGCTACCTTCCTCTTAAGATGCAAATTCTCGACCGTTGAAGGTCACCACCGAGCCGGCAAGTCTCCCAAGCTCAACTTTCCAGACAACAACAACATGCTACATGTTTTCCACGAAAACACTCGAGACATAAACACATGTCACAAACTGGGGGATGCTCATTGGGTATTGGTTTGGCAGTTTACAGCGTGCGGCGTACACTACGCTCGTTATAAGAAAGTGTCATAAGGATGAGGCGGTTAGTAAATACAGGTAGTAATGGTGAAACACTTTCTTGTATGGAACATCAATTCCAAGCGTTACCGGTTACCACCTCCTCCCATTTACTCACCCGTTTTCCATTTATTAATAAGACCAGAGTACGTGTCACTTCGACTTGTATAAATAGGCATTACCTATTTCCACCGAACAACAAGTTCTGGTCAGAAGCATACAACACTCAAAAACGTTTGCTAGCTTTCCCATCTGTTAGCTTCCCACTTTCTGATACAAGTCACAAAACAACTACTCTTCCAGAATCAATTATTCTGGTCTCAACACTCTCTTCGCTTCCCTCCCCAAAGCCAACCCTTCTCCTCCATTTTGTGACCGAAGCAAGTATGGAATGGCCATTTCTTGGTTTAGTCCGGACTTGTACAAATTGATCTCTCGAATATAAAGTACTCTCTTGCAGTACATTGTTTAGGTTTTAGATTTGTTTCTCACCCACATCACACGAAATTACCGAAACCAGCAGAAACCGTTTTCACCCTCAAACAAAGGGCTAAAATCGTAAAATCATGATACTGCATGTTTCTGACCCGGCTTCAGGAACGCATGTGACGATACATGCTTCTACGATCTGTGAACCGTTTTCACGATCTATGTTCGAGTACCTCTCAGAGCCACGATGAATATGATTATCGAAAGGACTCCCACTTGGTGAGCGTTCGATGTTGCGCATTTCATCGTGCCCTCTATGTAGAAGAACGATTGGGCGGTCCTCCTACATAATTGTTTGTTGAGAGGGATTAACGCCTTCAGGAAGTCGGCGATACTCGTTGTTCCCTGACTATGTAGAGATATCGTGTATAGATTCAGGCGACTCTCCTACATAATTGTTTGTTGAGGGGGCTAAACGCCTTCAGGACGTCAACAACGCTGCACGTTGTTCCCTGACTATGCACCTTTCAGAACGAGTATAATGCTTCAACTATCTCATATCTCGATTCTACAGTAGATTAATTCTACCATGACATTCACCGACTAAATTCCTAGAAAATAATCTATTTTATCTTATTACTCCGTTCTATGGCTATCCCCGGCTGATTCCATGGATTAGTAATAGATAACCAATTAATCTCATTACTCCGTTCCCTGAATCCCCGGCTGGATTTCATGGATTAGTAATAGATGCTCAACTCATTTTATTACTTCGTTTCATGAATCATTCCCACCTGAATTTCATGAATTAGTACTAAATACTCCACAATCGGAGGCCTGACTGTCATCGAGTAAGTCCTGAGAGAATGGTACAAGTGTATTTGACAAACACACGAATGAACGGTCAAAGTATGGACGAACGAGCGACTCATAGAAATAAAATAATAATAAAATAAGTTAGAGGCGTGGGACCGGGCCCACCGGACGTCCGATCATGCCGTGGCCGGTCCCCCTCCATTATTTTCTTTTCACTAATATTTTATTTCTTCCCTCATTTCATTTCACAGGGATTCCCTCATCTTACATAGATTCTCTTATTTGAGCAAACTCCCTCATTTGACAGAAACTCTTAATTTTCTATACTTTTATCAAACAAAATAGGGAAAGGTGTAAGGGGACCGGGCCACCTAACCGGCCGGCCATGTCCTAGCCGTGGCCGGTCCCACACCTCATAATTCCTTATTTTCTCATATTATTATTTCCATCATCTCATGGATCTCCATCGTTTGACCGAAAACCCTAGTTTTTCAGTATTTTCTCAAATATTGCTCAAACCATGGAAAAGCCAAAAAGTCAAACGGTTACTCGACCGACTAGGCTTCCCGCGTCAAAAATTAAAATATCATTATTTTAATATTCTCAAATTATTTGTCACATGAGCAAAGTTTTTCTTGCTCATTCGAGCAAAATTGAGAGTTTTAGTCAAGATCAAACTCTTCTGAAAATCCAAAATATTGCTCGAACGATCGTCAGAAAAATACCAAAACTCCCAGGACTGAGACACGGGTACGCTGCCTTGACCGACCAAGGACGTCCCTAAGGCTTGCAAGGAGCCGGTCCCACACATATTCACAATTTTAACCTAATTTGCTAGCAACCGCTCATATTGGGTCCAAACTCTCTCCAACCAACTTGGAACTCGCTCAAACGACTGACAGCTGATCCTACGAACATCAAGGGCCGGTTCCATACCCCCTTGGTCGGTCTCTCATCTCTCCGTGAATTAGGTTTTATTACCCAACGCTCGCATGAGCACTATTCTAAAAAATGATCAACACCAGCATTTGATCATTCTTTCACCAACCGGTCAGCAAAGGACCCTGGAGCACGCTCACTCGAGCACTTGGGCACCACATGGTCGTCCATCATCCCATGTGGTCGGTCGCTCCTTCACTCAGTGACCTATTTTCAGTAATTCATAAATTGACGAACAATTGATCAAAATTAGGGTTTCAAACAAACGCTCCACAAATCATAATTATGAGCAAGTTCAAGCACTAATAATTTTATATTGATCCAGCAAACGACATCTATATTAATTATATGATATTCGGTCCAGCTACCAATATTTTAAATTAATATTCTATTTGGTCATGCTACCAATAATTTATCGAATGAGCAATACTTGCTTAATTGCTTGAATATTGTTCTAACTATCAATATTCAGTAATTCACCGAGCAATACTTGCTCAATTGATCGAATATTGATCCGACTATCAATATTCAGTAATTCATCGAATGAGCAATGCTTACTCAGACACTCGATTCATACGCTAATATTCAGTAATTTATCGATCAATTGCTGGAGCAATATTTGCTTAGATTATCAACATCATTCATTAGAAGAACCACGTCCCAAAGACATGTTCAATTCATGAATCATAGAGCATTCGACTATCATGCTCCACTAAACAAAGTCTAGACCCACCTTCTAATCAAGTCAACGACTGACTAAACAAATACACGTCTGCTTTGCAGACTCCACGTTCGCGAGACATCAATCACGTCACATGGGAGATATCCATTAGGGTTTTGGTCTGGCGGCCTACAACACGTGTGTTCATCCACGATGAGAAATGTGAGTAAGGCGTGCAAGCAGTTGAGGGAGCTAGAAAAGTAGTGGGTGGACAATCAACCAACCGTCTCACTTACGAGGAACTGGAGAAACCACGATTTTCCACTTTCCCACTCTTTCATTCGAGCAACTGCCACACTTACTGGAGATCAATGTGTTTACATTTCCAGCAATATAAATAAGTCTCTGAGTCCATGATTGAAAGGCAGTACAAAAAGTACGAAAACACACAGAAATCCATGAGATATTGAACAGACAATCCATCGTCTAACCAAGGATCGTCGTGTGATAAACGTTCTTTCAATCACTCAAACTTATTTATCATTTGCAGAAACCCACAACACATTCACAGATCATCATTGATCTCACACACTTCTCATATTCCCTCCTACAGATCAACCCTCTTCCCTCTTTGTGACCGAATTGACTTTGGAACGTCCATTGACTTGGTTTAGACCGGAGTCCTACATATTAATCTCTCGAACTTAAAAGCACTCACGTGCATTGCATATGTTTGAGGTTAGGAATTATGCTCGGTTGAGGAGTCTTCGATCGCTCGATCGTCTCTTCGTCCTCAAGAAAACCAGAAAATCGTTTTTCCCCATCAACAATCATCAGTTAACCTCCCTCTGCAACTCTACTACTACACGGCAGGAGAGGAAAAATAGTGGAGGAAAATTTTCGTTTATGGCTTTATATCATCGATCAAGCGTCGGCCCCTTATTTTTGTTGACAACAATAACCAAATATTCCCAGCCTTCGAAGTCAAACTCGATCCGGATTACCTGGGCCGCCAGATGACAATTTTTGGTAAATCATGTCCACTCTTTGACTCTTTGATCACAAAGACAAACACCACCTTTTTTTATAACAGTGATTCTCGGTAAATTCCGAAGTGATTTTCCGGGAGAGTTTTCCAAACTTTATACTTGTAACTATGGTAAATTTCGAAAATGATTTAAGAACAGTGGTGTTTTCGTTGGCAACGTCTCTACACTGTAGCAAACAACTACTACTATGTTAGCTAAATTGGACGAATTCCAGTAGTTAGCGAAGTCTTAGCTAAGTGATGCTAAAGATATAGAACGTAAATGATCATAATGATCACTCTAACATCAATAATATTTATTTTGTTTAAGTTCCTATAACTAAACCAACTAACCTTTAATTCGTTTGTGGTTACAATTTAGATAGAAATTTGCAGTAGAACCAATGTTAGGAAACAAACCCTTTTGGTTTCACGAGAAAATCGACATATAACATCTATCTTATAAAAACAAATATTTTTTATCTGATATGACGGGTTTGGATGGGCATTTTTAGGCAATCGACGGCTCTCATAACTATCAAAGTGCAAAAGATAAATCGTGGTTGAGAATTCACCCTCCTTTTAAACCCTAATTAGACGGATGATATCACTTCTTTCCCTAATTTCCCCCTTCCGTTATAAAACCCATTATTACCATCATAAATTAGAGTTCATCTATGTGCACCCATAATAACCCAAGATGCACATTCCTCCCTTCTATATTGGCTAGCCTTTAAACCTAGCTAGTTATTTATTTTGTTATATTTTATATCATGAGTTGAAAAACCTGATTTTGAGGATGAACAACTAACTTATAGAATCTTAATTAGATCCAAATTATTCTCATTTGGCTCTTAGTTGGCTAATACAATTACATTATATAAACAAATATTTTTTATCTGATCTGACGGGTTTGGATGGGCGTTTTTAGGCAATCGACAGCTCTCATAATTATCAAAGTGCAAAAGATAAATCGTGGTTGATAATTCACCCTCCTTTTAAGCCCTAATTATACGACTAATATCACTTCTTTCCCTAATTTCCCCCTTCCGTTATAAAACCCATTATCACCATCATAAATTAGAGTTCATCTATATGCACCCATAATAACCCAAGATGCACATTCCTCCCTTCTATATTGGCTATCCTTTAAACCTAGCTAGTTATTTATTTTGTTATATTTTATATCATGAGTTGAGAAACCTAATTTTGAGGATGAACAACTAACTTATAGAATCTTAATTAGATCCAAATTATTCTCATTTGGCTCTTAGTTGGCTAATACAATTACATTATATAAACAAATATTTTTTATCTGATCTGACGGGTTTGGATGGGCATTTTTAGGCAATCGACAACTCTCATAATTATCAAAGTGCAAAAGATAAATCGTGGTTGAGAATTCACCCTCCTTTTAAGCCCTAATTAGACGGCTGATATCACTTCTTTCCCTAATTTCCCTCTTCCGTTATAAAACCCATTATCACCATCATAAATTAGAGTTCATCTATGTGCACCCATAATAACCCAAGATGCACATTCATCCCTTCTATATTGGCTAGCCTTTAAACCTAGCTAGTTATTTATTTTGTTATATTTTATATCATGAGTTGAGAAACCTGATTTTGAGAATGAACAACTAACTTATAGAATCTTAATTAGATCCAAATTATTCTCATTTGGCTCTTAGTTGGCTAATACAGTTACATTATATAATCTAAATGTGAACACATAAATCACGCAGGCATCAATATGTTTACAAACAATGTTCGCACTCTAGGTACAGACTCACACGGATAATACAATTGTATTGATTCCTTGGCTCAAAACCTTCGGGTTTATCATAGCCTCATCCAATAACATCGCGAGGGGCGTTGACGCAGGAGAAAATAAAGAAAACGAAGTATAAAAATAAAAATCATGGAGCATTAGGCGAATATAAAGTGCTGAAATGTAAATAAGACTGGGATTTACGTGGTTCAGCACTAAGGCCTACATCCACGGGGTTGTTGTTTCACTATGTACTTGATGGTTGCAGAGATAGTCGAGTGACTTTGGAGTTTACATAGGTCTGTATATTGTAAAGGACAAACTTACACTCACAATCTCTCTCCTTCTCTCCCTGATTTTTCCCCATCCCCCCACTCTTGGTGGAGAGGGGGTATTTATAGGGTTAGAGCGTGGGACCCATTTATGAGGGCCGTTGGAACCTTATCTTCTTGTGCTTTGTGTCCATCACGCGGAGGTCTTCGTTCATTGCTTGATCACGCAGAGTCATCCTCGTTCGTTCCACGGGCTGATCGACACGTACACTGCTCAGAGTGTTTAATGCGGGTAGTTGAGGCGCTGCTCGTGTCAGACAAGTGTCTTCTTCCCCTGTCACGTCCATGTCAGTTCACCTTCTCTCCACCGTTGATCTTGGCTTCTTTTGGGGATGAGATAAAGTAACTCTTCGGGAGTTATTTGGTGCTCCGCAGTACACCGTGTTTGCGGTACATCTTAACTTCTGCCCTTAGATTTGTTCGGGCAAGGATCCGACGTCGACGGGATGGGCTTCTTGGCTATGGGTGTGTGTCATCATGTTTTGATGACTTTGTCCGCATGCTCTCCACGTATCTTCCTATATACACGTGTTTGATGATGAAATATGTACACACAATTTGCCCCTTTTCTTAAGGCTTGAGTGTTTAGTGGGAGCATTGAAGAAAATAGTCGTTACATATTCTTCCTCTCTCCTAATAACTTCTCATAGATACTTGGGCATGTTTCTTATTCGTGTATTAACTGCTCATTTAATGGGAACGTTTCTCATTCCTCCATTAACTTCTCTTTCTTTCGAGTATATTAAGGAGGGGAGAAAAATTAATTTCATTCTCCTTGAAAATTAATTTCATTCTCTCTGTCAGTCTTCATTCTTTGTTCTTCAACCATTAAATTCTCCGTCTTAGCATTTATCACGCTCGTTTCTTCTTTGTTTCTGATTTGTTGTCTTCTTTCGGGATTTCGTTTGTGGTGGTAAGGTTTCTTTTCTTTGTTTCTGTTGTTTTAAGTAGTGTTGATTGTAAATTTTTTGTTGTTGATCGTATCGGAGCCTCCCACTTCTGCTGCTATCGTCCCTTGTTTGTGATGAAGAACATCTTTTGATGCTTGTATGCTAGTTTTCCCCTGTTCTTCGTCTCAAGTCAAGGAGGCCATTGTTTTACTTGTATTGATTGGACTTTTAAGTTTAGGGTTTTAGGGTTTTAGGGGATTCAAGCATGTATGCTAGTTTTAGGGTTTCTGTGCTATGTTGAGATGGACTGGTAATTTTTTTTTTTTTTTTGATATTTTGTGATGCCCTCGTGTTTGCTTCTAACTTGTTTTTGTTGTACCTCTTCGCAGCCATGTCTGACTGTCCGTGGCTTCCTTATCAAACTCCGGCTTCCAGTCTACCGAGATCCCCTCCGCGCAGAGAGTCTGATATATATCCGCCTGGGGGAGATCTCGCTAGATCGTCTCAAATGGATCCCCGTGGTATTAAAGTTTCTTCTTCTGGGACGAAGGCCTCTCCTCCTAGGAAAGGGGATCCCTCGAAAAATCCTTCCGGGTCTCGATACGCTGCCGATCGTGCGGTTTCTCGTCCTCGTGATGACTCTAGGTGTACGCAGACACCTCCTCGTGGTGGCGCCTTCGATGTTCCTCCTCTTCATTCTGTAGTGCCTGTGCAGCACCCTATGCCGCCTCCTCCAGTACTTTCTTTCAAATGGAAGAACTCCAAAGGTGGTGTCCCGAGGGCTGAATCGTTTAAGAATCCTTCTTTGAAAAGAAGAGCTTCTGAGGCTTTCATTGGTTCGTCTGATCCCGCGGAAGAGGATGGCGCTGCCCCGGTGATACGCAGCGTTTCGGTTAGCAAGAAGAAAGTCACGTTCAAGCACATTGACCTTGAAGTTTTCAAGGAAAAGCATGAGCTTCAAGCCTTCGAGGTTCGTTTCTATGCCCCTGAGGATGATATTACTTACGAGCTCATCTCGAAGTATCAGTTTGATGAGTTTCACTTGTTGACTACGGTTGAAGCATTCGAGGCGGGTCTTATGCTTCCGTTGTACAAGTCTGGTGATTCCTTTTATTACGATGTGCTGGCTGGTCGTGAAGGTTCTTTCACCAATACTCACAGTCGTTCCGTGTCGCAATTATCGGGGAATTATCTCCGTGCACTGAGGAAATGTTATTTGCGAAGTAAGGGGGAGACGACGATGACGTGTTACGTTCCAAATCCCGCTGAGAGGGAATGGTATACTCCTGAAAACTTCAACAACTCCTTTGGTGATTATGTCAATAGTAGGAACCGTAAACCATGGAGTGTTAGCCTTCGGAACCTCGCTGCTCCTCGGGGTGAAATTCGTCTGTTATGTGAGGTGAGCGATGCCAAACTGAAGTATGTTCCAGGCACCGAGGGGTCTAGTCAGCGGAAACTTTTTCCCGCGCGTGAAAGGATCAAGCGTGACCATGATTATGAGTGGCACGCCACTGTTATTGAAATTGTTGGTCCTTGGGCGTACGGTTGGATTCCCGGTACGCTCGGTTGGCGTCCTTCTGAGAGTAGCAGGCCACGTGAATCTCCTCCTGCTCGTTATGGAGATTTCTGTCCCTGGCGTTTAAATTTCGAAGGCATGAACTTTACTTATTCCCTCGACGTCGTTGAAGGAGACGAGGAGGAAGGTTCTGGTGCTATACTTCCACCGAAGAGCGTCACTACTGCCAAGGTATGGTTTTTGCAAATTCTGGCCGCGCCCCTCCTTTTTTGAAAATCAAACTGTGTAAAAAAATAACTTTTTTTGTGGAACGTGTGTTGGTTTGCAGGTGTCGAAGAAGAAAAAGATTGGGCCGAAGCAGTCTTCTACTATTGTGACGGGTGAGGCTGAGGTTCATGAAGAAGTTACCAGTCCAGTGAACGAAGAGTTTGCCGAGGATGAGGAAATGTCTGATGGGGAAGAACGCACTGATACTTCCCCACCTAATGTCGAGGAAGAGATTGGTGCGGGTTGTGATGGTGTTGTAGTGAGAAATAATACCGCGGTGGTTGACGGCAGTGTTATCGCTGATATGTCTGCTCCTGCTGGTGAGGCTGCGGAAACTCTCCCCACCACTTCTCAAGAGTTCTCCTTTGACAGGATTTATTCCGCAGGGGAACTCTTTGACGATGCTCTCGATTTTCCTGAAGATTTTTCTTTGCTTTCCCCCAATGATGATTGGGATGTGCTCGGGGGTTCTGGTAAGGAAGACGCTGTTGTTCAGAATGAGGGCGCGGATGATCGCAACGCGCATGTTGATGCCGAAACTTGTGCCGATGGGGCAATATCAGCAAAGGGGAAGTATGTGGTTGACTCGCCTGCCGAGGATTTCCCTCATTCGCTGACGTTTGAGGGTGAGGATGCCATAATGGATTGGCTCAAGAAAAAGGGTCTGATGTTTGTCCCCCATCCTGCCCCGGTGGTTGCTGGTGAGAAGGATTCCGATGCTTATACCCGTCGGATGATGGAACTTTCTTCCGAGGCGCGCGTATCTGAGATGTGGGGGAAAAGCTTGAGTGTTCCCGAAGCTACCCTCGTATCGGAGCCTCCCACTTCTGTTGCGGACATGATGGCCATAGCCGATGGGTACCAATATGGTTATCCACAGAAGCGTGTCTTGGAGGTAAGTCTTCGTACATATCTCTTCGTGACAATTGAATCCCTCGGTGTAATAATGTTTGCCGTTTGATGTGTAGATGATGAGGAGTGAGCATTGTAACCATGTGTTGTATCAATTCTTTAGAGCGAAATATTTGAAGCTGGAGGCTAAGCTTCGTCACAGAGAAAAGGAATTATCGGCGGCTGAGGTGGAAATAGAAGAACTGAAGAAAAGCCTTGAAGAGAAAAAAAAAAGGCTGGGTGAAGCGGAGGCTGGTCTTCGTTCAGAGATTGCTGCCGTTCGCGCTGAGTTAGAGCAAACTCACGGCCAAGTTTCAGCTTTCACAGGTTTGGTTCTTTTTCCTCTTTTACCCCCGCAGTTTGTCGTAATTCCTCCATACTACTTAGTTGTTCTGTCTGAGTCTCCCCACCCTATCTCCAGTGGGTGGCATCCCCGAGCTGATATGGCTTCGAAACGAAAGGGCACGGCAAAAATCTCGTATCAAAGAGCTGGTCGAGAAAATTAAGAGCGAAGCCAAAAAGTGGGACGCTCGGGCTGAGGGATGGCGCGCAAGGCATGTTCAAATGGTTGATATGCAAAATCTGTATAATCATGACCGTACTTTGTTCAATGGTACGCTGCTGTGGACACGTGAGAATCTGCGGGAATCCCGTGAGCGCACTTCATTGTTGGAGTATCTTCTGGAAGAGGAATTACGAAAGGCTCGCTCTCTTCCTTTTTCGGGAGTTAAGGAGAGCATGCTGTGTCTTACCAGAGAAATGGACGATGCCAGAGCCGAAGTTGGGGCTCTAAGCAAAGCCCTTGCTGTGTCTCGCGCTGAAATAGCCCGCCAGGCTGAGTCTGAGAGAAATCTCGAAGTCTGTATGTACAAACTTAGCAAAGGGGTATCAGAGATAAACAACGAAGTCAACCACCTTCGTCACATGGATTTGATGAAGCAGGTAGAATTAGATGCCAGTCAATTTACTCTCACCAACCTTCAACTAGATTATACGAAATTATCCGCGGAATATGACCATCTTGATGAAGCGCGAGATGCGGTTGTTAATGAGTATGAAGAGGCTTCGGCTTGTGTCGAAGGTATAACCCTATTTCATCGAGTGTGATTGTGTCTTTTCTGTGCTAACTCCCTTGTGTTGTCTTTTTCATAGCTCGAGGGACAACTCCGTGTTGCAAATGAAAAATTTGAAAAGGCTCAATCTTCCTTAGCGCAGCAGGAAGAACAGACTAATCATTTTAAGAGTTTGGCGGCATCCCGCGAGGAGGCTGTTGGTGCTGCTTCTAAAGAAGTGAATCGTCTATCTTCGTTCTTATCCCAAGTCCACCAGCGGACGACAGTTATTATGCATAAGGCTCGGTGTCAATTGGCTGAGGAGACAAACAAGATGATGGAGAAGATTGAGCTTGGCCTTAAGACCGAGCATGTCCTCGTGAAGAGCTATCCGCGTCGTCCAGTACCTGCCTCCTTGCCTGGCTCCTCGGGACCCTCATTTGGTGGGAGCGTCCCTTCAACTCTTCGGAACAACCCTGCTGATGGGGCGGCATCATCTAAGTAGAGACCGCGGCATCATTAGCCTTCCGTTAGATTTTGCTAGTATTTTGTAAAAAGAATATTTTTGATGTGTATTCCTTGTATTGGCCTTGCCACTTTTTGTAACCAACCTTTATGAAATGGATCATTTTTTTGATATACCTGCAATATCAGTTTGTTGTTTATATTAAGCATTGTGAGGAAGGACACTAAAAACAAAAGAAGAGTTTGTTAAGTGTTTGGGTGCGATACCGAAGGGAGGTACCTTCGTGATCGTCTTGAGACCTGTCACCCCGCTGGCAAACCCTTGGACAGAAGATTCCCAGACGGTGGGGGCCGAGGCAACGTTCTAGGATATGGGGTTAAAATATTTACATACACCCATTCCTCGACCTGTTTCCTTAAGATTGGTTGGGTATCTATTTCTGCTGGGTGCCTTCCCCCTGGTCTTACACTTATGGACACTGATGGGGGAGCCCTGAGAGATTGTAGATTAACTACTTTCCACAATATTGTCGATAGGTTTTGTTTACTTGAATTTTAGAAATCTTGTTTGATTGATAGGTTGAGTCCTGCAATTCCTCGTCCAGAGATAGAAACATGTAGAGCGGTCACGCTGCCTTCTTCTTCTGGTCTTCTTCACGCAGATGCAAAGCTGCGTTGTTCCTATAGGTAATATGGTTTAAGCCACTTAGCATTCCAAGGATGCCGGAGGACCTCACCTTTCAGATTGCGAAGGTAGTAGGAACCGTTTCCCGCAATGTCGTGTATTATAAAAGGTCCTCCCCACGTAGGTGCTAACTTTCCCCATCTCTTTTCTCGTTGATAATGTGGGATTGTTCTCAACACATATTTCCCCTCTACAAAATTTCGAAGCTTTACCTTTTTGTTGTACTCCCTTGCTAGTCTTCGTGGATAATTTTCCATCTTCTGCAATGCTGCTTCCCTTCTTCCTTCTAGATCGTCCAATCTCTCTAACATCATGTCTGTTGTGAGATTTTTCTCCCATGCTTCGGTCTTTGTGGTTGGCATGAGGATCTCTGTTGGGATGACTGCTTCAGCTCCATAAGTGAGGAGAAACGGGTATTCCCCAGTGGCAGATCTTCGTGTTGTTCTGTATGCCCATAAAACATTGTGCAACTGTTCACACCATCGCCCCTTATGTTCGTCTAATTGTTTTTTGAGGATAATGGCGAGGGTCTTGTTAGTGGCTTCCGCATGTCCATTGCTTTGAGGGTATATGGGGGTGGATTTGTTCTTCCTTATTTTGAAAGTATCGAAGAGCATGTCTATGTTTTTCCCCTGTAATTGCTTACCATTATCGGACACGATTTCTGCTGGTATGCCGAACCTGCAAATGATGTTCTGGAATATAAAAGTAGACACATCCACGTCTCTGATCCTGGCTAAGGCTTTAGCTTCCACCCATTTACTGAAGTAGTCCGTGGCTACTATCAAAAATCGTCTTTTCCCTGATCCTCCGACGAAAGGCCCGACGATATCTATGCCCCATTTTGGAAATGGCCACGGGCTATCTATAGAATTTAACATTGTTGCCGGCGCGAGTATCTTTTTGGCGAAGCGCTGACATTCTTCACACCGTCGGGACATTCTTGCGGCATCCTGTATCATTGTGGGCCAGTAATATCCTTGTGTTTTTGCTTTGTCGGCTAGTGATCTCATGCCGCTATGATTCCCTGCGTCACCATAATGGATGTCATTTAGAATTCGATGCCCCTCTTTCCGGGATAAGCAACGTAGTAACGGTCCGATGAAGGATTTCTTGTACAGGATCCCATCCCGAAGATCATATCTTCCTACTTTGGAGAGTATTTTCCTAGCTTGTTTAAGGTCCGCGGGTAGGCTTCCATTTTCGAGAAACGCATGGATCACCATTCTCCAATCATCTTCGTTGATGAAGTCTTCGTCTTGATTTGCTCTTGACAGGATATCTTCTTCGTCAAAATCGTTATGGATGTCTTCTCCTACCTGGTCTTCGATATTTTCTTCCACTGTATCTTGATTGGTAGCGAAGGAGAATTGAGATGCAACCGAAGGCTCTTATACCCTTGTTATTTTAATAGCCTCGACGCTTTTGTCCTTCAGCATGGATGATATATATGCTAGGGCATCCGCGTGCCTGAGATCCCTTCTGCATAAGTGCCGGAACTTGATGTTCGGAATTTGTGATGCCAGTGTTTGGACCAAGGCCATGTAAGCTGAGAGGGTGTCATCGTACACATTCTACTCGAGCCCTATTTACCGTATGACAAGCTGCGAATCACTTGTCAGTCTTACATCGGTTACCCCCATCTCTATTATTACAGGGAGGGCATGTACGACTGCCTCGTATTCGACGATGTTGTTGGTATGCTCTTTGAATTCTAACATGAGTGCATGTACAATCCTTTCTCCGGTTGGGGTGGTGATGACAATGCCTATTCCTGCTCCTTCCTTATTTTTGGAACCATCGACGAAGACTTCCCATTGTCTTTGACTCGCGGGTTCGAGGATATCCATTGGATCCTTGCTTTCTTCCTCGGCTTCTGGTATTCCCTTAATCTCTTCGTCGTTGTCCAGGGGGAGGTCTGCTAAGAAATCCGCCAAAACTTGGGATTTTCGAGAATGTTGAATTTCATGAATGATGTTGAATTGGTCCAGGTGGGTGTTCCACTTGGCTATTCTGCCCACTTTTCCCGCGCTTTTGAGGACTGCTTCCAGTGGTGCTTTGCATGGGACCCGGATGAAGTGAGTTAGGAAGTAGGTTCTCATCTTTTGATTAGCCCATACCAATGCTAGGATAAGTTGTTCGATCTTTGTGTAGTTCCTTTCCGCATAATTGAGGGTCTTACTGACGTAATAGATAGGTTGTTCTATCTTCGTATTGGTTTTGACCAACACTGCGCTAACTGCGTCTTTTGTTGCTGCTATGTATAATGCCAAAACCTCATCAGGATCCGGCTTCTGCAGGATCGGAATTGAAGCTAGGTGTTTTTTGATTTTTTAGAAGGATTCTTCGCATTCTGCAGTCCATTCAAACTTACTCCCTTTTTTGAGAATATTGAAGAAATGTTTGCATTTGTCCTAGGATCGGGCAATAAATCTGCCCAAGGATGCTATGGACCCGTTGAGCTTCTGCACTTCTTTTAAATTCTTCGGGGATGGTATTTCTACTATGGCCTGAATCTTCACTGGGTCTACCTCAATGCCCCTTTTTGTTACCAGATATCCGAGGAATTTCCCCGAGGTGACACCGAAAGTACATTTCTATGGATTCACTTTCATGTGATGTTTCCTCATTGCTTCGAAGATATCTCTCAGATCCTGGTGGTGATTTTTGCGCAGCTTACTTTTGACGAGCATATCGTCAACGTAGACTTCTAAGGTACTACCAATCCATGGCCTGAAGATAGCATCGACCATTCTTTGGTATGTTGCCCCTGCGTTTCGAAGTCCGAAGGGCATTCTAGTGTAGCAATAAAGGCCATGCGGGGTGTAGAACGCTGTGTGTGGCTGATCTTCTTCTTCCATGGCTACTTGGTTGTAGCCAGAATGTCCATCCATGAATGACAGTCCTTCATATCCTTCTACGGCTTCCACCAGCTGATCTATGCTTGGCAGGGGATAGCTGTCCTTTAGACATGCCTTGTTGAGGTTAGTAAAATCGATGCATATCCTAACCCCTCCATTTTTCTTAGGAACGACGACCATGTTGGAGATCCATATAGGGTACTTGACTTCCTTGATGAAACCTGCGTCTAGTAGTTTCCGAAGTTCTTTTTCCACTACCTTATGATACTCCGGTGCAACTTTTCTAATTTTCTGCCTGAACGGGGGCGTGCCTGGTTTGATGCGTAGCTCGTGTTGGATTACTTTCGGGTCAATCCCCGGCATATCTCCTAGTTTCCAGGCGAATACGTCCGCGTATTCTTTAAGTAATTTGGTTAGAGAATCTTCTCTTCTTTCGTCCATTATGGTCCCTACTTTGATCATCTTCGGGTTTTCTTCCGTTCCTATGTTGATTTCTTTTACGGGCTCTACTGGCGTGAACACCGGCTTCGGGTCCCCGAGGACTGGGACGTTCTTTGATTGCTATTTGGTATGTTTCTGTCCTTCGTTGGCTTCTGAAGTATTTGTCTCTGTGTTTAGGACATTATCACCTTTTATCAAACCGCTTCCTGTAGTTTCCTTGAGGAACAGGTCTATGGCCTTCTCTTTCGATGCTTCTTTATTTTTAATTCTTCGGGTTTTTCGCTGCTCTTCTTGTTCGTTGTTGATACGATCCTGAGTGGCTTGACACTCTCTTGCAGAGACCCGATCTCCCTTGATTTCCATTACTCCCTCAGGTGTAGGGAATCTGAGATATTGGTAGTAAGTTGCTGCCACTCCCTTAAGTTTATGTACCCACTTTCTTCCAATAATGGCGTTGTAGGGGGATGGGGCGTCTACCACGCTGAATCATGTTTCTACTTTCATGGGCCATGCGTTCACCTGCAACACGATGTCTCCCAATGGCTTTGTGGGCGCTCCGTTGAACCCGTAGATGGTGTAATAAGAGGTGATCAGCTGTTCATCATGGAGCTTCATCCGTTTGAAGGCATCGTAGAATAGAACATTCACTGAGCTTCCCCCGTCTATGAGGATCTTTTTAAGGTTACATCCAGCCACTGGTAGTGTGAGGACCAGGGGGTCGTTATGGTCTTCCATATCTTCTTCGATATCTTCAGCATCGAATATAATAGGTGAGTCCATCCACTCTTCGTGCTCGTCCACCTCTATCCCATCGATCTTATACAATTCGCAGCGGCCCTCGAACTGCTTCCGTAACCTCTTTCCTATCTGTGCTGTAAGTGAGGGCCCTGCGGCTTCAGAACACGATATGGTGTTGATTGTGCGGTTCCCTTCTGGAAGTTGGACTAACTTGGTTCGTTTGGATCTATCCTCGGCGACATCCTTTCGTATGTAATGTTTGAGCTCGCCAGCATCAATCAATTTTTGGATCATTATTTTGAGGTTTTTACATTTTTCGGTCTGGTGTCCGTTGAAGCAGTGATATTCACAGTAATCTTTAGACTTCTCGGTTCTTGGGGGCTGTTTTCCCTTAAACCATGGCCACTCCAGATTTTCCCTTCCTTTGATCTCTCGCAGGATCCGAGCATAGCTAGCATTGAGCTTCGTGTAAACCTGATCTTCGAATTTTCGGTCGTCTTTTCGTCGTTCATCCCTTCGTTCCTTCATGTCTTCGTGAGGCCGTTCCACTGAGCAATTCCTTTTGGCCCCATTGGTTTGTTCTGCAGAATTGGTACGGTGAGACCTCTGCGGGTACGCCCTCGGTTTTTCACGCTGGATTTCTTCAAGACGAGCGTGCTTTTTCAATAATTATTCGAAGATCTCCCTCTGTCTTAGGCACGCTTCCATGAATCTCAACAAATAGTGGACTCATCCGGTCTAATCCCCACTTGTAGCAGTTGATACTTACCACTGGGTCCACACTTTCTATGGCTTGGCAGATCTTGTGCCATCTGTTAGTGTATTCCCTCGTGGTTTCCTTGTAGCCAATTTCCAGTGAAAAGAGCTTATACATTCCGGTGTTAACAGCCTTGTTGTACATGTAAGTTCTTAAGAACTTTTCTGCGAGTTGGTCGTAGGAGTGGATGGAGTCTGGCGGTAGATTTTCAAACCAAGAAAATGCCGATCCCTTCAGGCTTGATGGGAAGTATCTACAGAGTACGGCGTCGTTCTGACTCCATCTAGCTAAGACACGGTTATAATACCGAATATGTGCAGCGGGATCACTGGATCCGTCATAGCATTCGAATGTCGGGACATGGCACTTCAGTGGAATAGGGGTGTTGGCCAGGCGATGAGTAAGGGGCATGGAGTTAGCCTCTCTCATGACCTCTTCTAACCTTCCCCCGCCTTGTATACTTTTTAATTGCCTGATCTCTGCCATCATTTCATCACGCAGATCTTCCATCGCGCGGTGGTGACCTACGCTATTCTGCTCGTGATAGCCTGACTCTCCGTCGTTATAATCCGGGTCGGATGCGCTACTTCCCTTAGCCGCGTTTCCATTAGCTGCTACGATGACTCTTCGGTCTCGGTTTGGTTCTGGTGCCTTTGAATTTGCTTCATCGAGTTGTTGGCTTCTCTTTGTGCTTAGGGAAATCCGGTCTTTTAAATCCTGGTTTTCTTTGGCCAGCAGAGCTACAACATCTACGTAAACCTTCTGGCTCTTCTTCAATTCTTCGAGCTCGGCCATCAATCGATGTGATTGGTTTGACCCCTGATTGGGAGTCCCAGCTCGTGCTACTACGGCCATGGTGCCGTCTTCTTCTATGGTTTGCACTAAAGGTGAGGGAGGTTCAGCTTCGATTGTCGGCATTTCCAAATCGGGCGGAGTGCCCATCTGCGGTGTTAGAGCCGCCGTCACAGTTTGATTCTACTCGTTTGTTGATGGCATTCCGAAGGTTGGAGGGTGCACGGGTTGGTGTGTTCTAGATTCATCCACCTTTTCTTTTGGTTGGTGAAATTGATTCGCAGCAAAAGTTTTGCTGGCTTCCGCAGCCTTTGGGGCTGTTGCTGCCGTACTATACTTTGTTGCCGCTGCTCTGAGGGCCGCGGCCGCAACGGAGTTAGCGTTCATAGGCGAAGTGATTTCCGCAGTGTCCTGCCTCTGACTGGTTATTTTGGTTTTGTCTCCTTTCTGCTTGCTCCGGGTGATGATCGGGGTTGTCCTTGGTGTTTCCTTTGACGAGGCTTTGGATTTTCCAGCTTCCGGCATCTTTTCCATCGTGGGTCCTTTTGTCGCTTTCTTTCTGCACAAGGGAATTTCAAACAGCGAGAAACAGAAGTGTCCATGCGGATCGGGTTAGTTTACGAAATTCCTTACTCCAAGACAGGGAAAAACTGCCCGAGGGCCACAGAGAATTTTTTTGTTTTTTTTAAAAGCGGGTTCATTGAAGGTAGGCGGAAATGTGAAAGGATCCCCTTGAAAATGCACGTAGATATTTTTGAAAATTTTCAAAAACCCATCGGAAAGACGGGTCCGTACGAGATCTAAAAAATGTAAATCCATGGATCTAAGCAATAAATCTTTTAACCAGTTTAAATTGCTTCGACAGATACTGCCAGAGCTATCGAAGATAACGGGTGTGTTTTTGAATACGGTAAAGTTAACAAAAGATAAATAATGTTAGAGCTAATGAAGTAGAGCAATCATATGCTAATTTAATATGAAATCACAGGATAAGATAAATCTTTTACCGGGACGAAGTCCCTGTTTCTAGCGCCAAATTGTGAACACATAAATCACGCAGGCATCAATATGTTCACAAACAATGTTCGCACTCTAGGTACACACTCACACGGATAATACAATTGTATTGATTCCTTGGCTCAAAACCTTCGGGTTTAGCATAGACTCATCCAATAACATCGCGAGGGGCGTCTACGCAGGGAAAGATAAAGAAAACGAAGTATAAAAATAAAACTCATGGAGCGTTAGGCGAATATAAAGTGCTGAAATGTAAATAAGACTGGGATTTACGTGGTTCAGCACTAAGGCCTACATCCACGGGGTTGTTGTTTCACTATGTACTTGATGGTTACAGAGATAGTCGAGTGACTTTGGAGTTTACATATGTCTGTATATTGTAAAGGACAAACTTACACTCACTATCTTTCTCTCTCCTTCTCTCCCTGATTTTTCCCCATCCCCCACTCTTGGTGGAGAGGGGGTATTTATAGGGTTAGAGCGTGGGACCCATTTCTGAGGGCCGTTGGAACCTTATCTTCTTGTGCTTTGTGTCCATCACGCGGAGGTCTTCGTTCATTGCTTGATCACGCAGAGTCATCCTCGTTCGTTCCACGGGCTGATCGACACGTACACTGCTCAGAGTGTTTAATGCGGGTAGTTGAGGCGCTGCTCGTGTCAGACAAGTGTCTTCTGCCCCTGTCACGTCCATGTCAGTTCACCTTCTCTCCACCGTTGATCTTGGCTTCTTTTGGGGATGAGATAAAGTAACTCTTCGGGAGTTATTTGGTGCTCCGCAGTACACCGTGTTTTCGGTACATCTTAACTTCTGCCCTTAGATTTGTTCGGGCAAGGATCCGACGTCGACGGGATGGGCTTCTTGGCTATGGATGTGTGTCATCATGTTTTGATGACTTTGTCCGCATGCTCTCCACGTATCTTCTTATATACACGTGTTTGATGATGAAATATGTACACACTAAAACAAACAAATTTCTTTAACTATTTTATGTGAAATATAGATCATGTGTACGAGCAAGTAGACCGCCTCACAAATATTATAAGAGCAGTTTTGAGTTCTGCTGCAAGTGTCTTTGATCATTGTCTGCGGATGTAGCAAAAAAGTGAGGAAGAAGAAATGGACACGGTTTAAAATGGATTATTTTGAAGAAAGAAGTTGGGCCTCGTGGGAGATGATACAATAATAATCTGGATTTTATTTCTCCAATTCCCCATGTATTTCACCTACATTCAAAATCCAGAAATTATAAATAAGTCAATAACTTGGGTTAAAGATATAACCAATAGTGATGGGATGAATGTGCACCCCTGGTTTAGTAGGGGTGCACATAGATGCACTCCATAAATTAAGGTTTTCTCCCACTTATACTTCTCCCATAGCCGATTACATAAACCATTAACAACTTGGCGACATTCAATCCTTTTGATTTATACTCAGCTAATCAATTTCATATGTTACATCAGACTAATAATCCCTTGAGAAATATTCACCTAATCTGTCTAATGAGATTAGACACTTTACCCGCTTTACCACTCGTTCGCTTGATTTCACCTCTCTGTCTAATGAAAATTGTGGAAAGTTATTAGAGTTATTTCAACATCTGCAAGAGAAGAAATTTGTGTGCAAAGAAGCCGAACAAATATGAATAATGGTAGAATTGATTCCTCCAGTTTGATTGGTTCATACACTTCGACTTTACAGTAACCATAACAATCTGAGAGTTAGCGTGAAGACTGGTGTTTCAATTTCGCATTATGTTTCCTTCGGTTCAATTGTACAGATCTTAGACCTCCGCTCATTATAGCTAAGTATTCAATGTTCTTAGGAAATCATTAATTTATATGATAGTTTTTTGTTCACATTTATCTTTGTAAAAGTCAGTTGTGTAGTTCTTCATACCATGAATTCATTTTGTAGGATACGATATATGCCAATGATGGATTCCTTTTTTCAATCCAATTATTGGATTGGCATATTTTGATTTCGTTTTCTTCATCATCTTTGATTGTAATTTCCTAATATTTGGTTGTATTCTTGCAGATTTTTGTTATGCATATTGAGAATAGAGCAACCATCTATCTCAGGTAAATACCAAAATGTTCTCTCATAAAGTAATTTTATTTTTATCTACTCTCCTTCAATTGTTGGCCTAAGGGGCTGTTTGGTAACCATTATTTTAATGGATTATCATCCCATAATCCATTATGCAGATTATAATGCATTCTATATGCGTTTGGTAACCATTACAATAATTGCTTATTTTAATCATAATTGAAAAAATCCATTATTTCCATAAACAGAAAAAAGTTGTTTAAAAATTATTATAATCAATTATTTTTTCTTAATAAAATTGAGTTTTGTTTATTCTTCTTTTTTCTATAAACTATCAAGAGAGGGTTAAAAAAACACTAGGAAACTTAGAAAAAAGTTCTAAATCATTATTTTTTCCACTACTTTTAGGGAGCATTTTTTTAAGATAATCAATTATTTGATAAAGGTGTTTGTGAAAATTTATTATAAAAATGATTATACTAAAATCATTTATCTATTTTTGATTATCTATAATCATAAATAGATAATCATAAAGCCTTATAGAAACCATTAACAACACCCTTATGAAATGAAACGTGGGTTTGAACTGCGGAATGTAAGCAACACCATTTTTATCTACTTGACTCCTCGGGTTTGAACTATGGAGTGTAGGATTGAGTCAGTTGTAACAAGGTTGTTACATATCTTTTAACATGGCACCTGTCGAGGGAAAGTCTTATCCTTACATTGATCTGGCTTGATTATTAGTTTAACCCCTATATGTATTATGTATCATGTATTTCCAATGGATCTCTTTCATTCCTAACGTATTTTTTTAGTTCATTTGTTTATTATTGACTCCCTTCTCTCATTGCCATGTTTGTCAGTTTTCCATTCTCAGTGACTTCATTTTCTTATTTACTTTTTGCAGTTACGAAATTGGAGTAAGAGATTACCTAAAACATTCGGTTTTGATGGCGTTGGAACCTGATCAAAAGCAGGTGAGGGATATCTAGAATACATGGCACGGACAACTTTGCCTGCGTAAGTAGTGGTCCAGATTTACTCTCCCAAGAGATAAATCTACGGTAATGGTGCAGATGTCTTTTGTATTTTGAATCCTATGGCTCAAAAGAGAGTGTAAACATGCTCTAAACTTCTGTTCACACACTTAACTCAAAGGTGATGTTTCACTCCCTCTTTGGAACAAACGAAAATCAGTAACAACATGGGGAAGGAGAGATAGAGGAAGAAATAGGAGGAGAAAATCCCTCTCGAGTTTATCCAATACACTGTGTAAATCTGGAAAAGTCAATTTTAGATCTCCGATTGAAGAACCCATGTCTACATCTGAAACAATAAGTCATTTACTATCGTTTTTCCACAGAAGTAAGTTTTTTCCACTTCATTTTTCTGTGTGAAATTGTGACATTTTATGAATATGGTTTTGAAGTTTGAGAGAAGTTATAAAATGGGTCTTGATGATTCTATCCAATTATAGAGAAAAAACTTAGGGTTTTGACCGGTTTGTTCTTCTCTTTTTAAGGGTTTTGTTTCTGACATTTCTCTGTGTATCATATAATTAATCCTGGATTTTCATTCGTGTCTGGCTACATTAATTGCATGCGACTGTTTGAGGTTTGCTTGATCGTTCAATCTGATTTTTAGAGATTCCAATTAGATTTTCATAACCCAGAGTAGTCCAGAGTTAGGCTTAGGAAAAAATCTTTCGTCGAAGAACAGTGTGGTAAGATTGAATTGATAATCTAAATTTGTGTTTGATCCTGACATGATGAATTTTGGTTTGTTTCTTTGTTATAGGTTGTTCGCAATATAGCCTATTTCGTTTAAGCCTGTACATCATGTATTTTTGAGAAGGTTATTGACGTGCTTAGTAAAATGATGCAGTGGGGATTCCCATTTGATGTTATCTTTCTTGCTATCATCTATGGTATGTGAAATAGGAAAGGAATCAAACAAGGGGTTCTCATGTAAGAAAGTTCTTCTTTTTGAAGAAAATGGCAGGATTGATGTTGTCCAGCTGGAAGTTTTTTGCTTTGCAATAAAAATTGAAGTTAAGATAACACACTTATAACAGTTAAACAAGACTCTTTACTGTTTTCCAAGGAGATTAAATTTTAATTTGTTACAGTAAAAAGGGAGTTAGGAAAATGAAGAAAAAGTTCGCTAATGAACCAGATGTGAAAAACCTTGACTAAAAATGCTTAGTTCAATGAGATTGGTATGGTTCTTTTATCTTCAACAACCTTTGTTTGTTGACCATACTTTTTTGTAGATGTATTCATTATTGCGACCATATTTTTTTCCGGATGTAATCATTATCATCGTCATCATCATGGATCTATTTTTTGCTTCTTTCAACATATTTTCGTTCGAGGAACTTAGATTTCAGAATTTTCGATATATATATGTCTGCAACCGAGTATTATTTTGTTTGTTTTTAGTCTTTCGAGATATCAAAATTTATATATATCCATGAATCTTGCAGGTTAGTTTCGATGATAACATTTTCATGATTCAAAGTTGCAGCTGCTAATTTTTTTTCTTTTAAATGTATGACTCATGGTACAAATTGAAGCAGGACATGGTACTCTAGGTGAATCTGAAGCATCGTAAGTTACTAAAGTGTTTACATTTCTTTTTAAGTGGTCTTCATCTGCTTTCATGACAGTTAATCAAATTAAAAATTATATGCGATAAGTTTAATGACAAATGCATAAATGTAACCAAATTTAAATGTATATGTGTCATGTTAGTGTCTAAATGAACTGAAGCTAAGTGCGCCAAGCTGCCGATGATTTCATTGTCAACAGTAACTCAGAGCAAATGCCGTCCAATTTTTTATGTTGTTGTATGTACTTCGTTAGTGACTATAGATTCTTTCCACATTTCCCATTAGTAGTTTACAAATAAACGGTCATATTATTTGCGTGAAAGCACTCAGATGTTTGAAGTGAAGACTTTCCAGTGGATTATAAGTCTCAGAGGTTGTTGGATCTAAAATTCCACCTCTCCTTCAAATCAATACAAACCAGTTTAATTAGTTATCCTTTGGCATCTAATCATCTTTAAGGAAGAAAATAAGGTCATTTCATCTATTTTCCTGTGTTTAATCTGAGTAGTAGCAACCAATATTGAATAATCCCAATATGAATATATTTTTCAGGTTTAGATGATGGCGGCTCAAATTAATTACACACGGCTATAAAGTATGTACATCCACACGTCGAGATATAGGAGTCGCACCAAATCAGCTTTCTTAATTACAGGTATGACTCAATCCTTCGAAAGGACATTTGATTTGCCTGCACAAGATATTAATGAAATCCAAATATGTTGACCCAAGTAAAAACATACAGAACACACCCCCATATTTCTGTGGGGGAAGAATATGCAGAGCCAAGTAGAGAACTGGACACCAAATAAGAGAGGTTAAACATGGCCTGAACTAATCTAAAAAATTACAGTTACGAAGCAAGTGATGGAGATTACGCGCATAAAAGGAATGAGATTACTCCTGCAGTGTATCCTATATGATACATATATATGTTTTATGTGAGCTCTTGAGTGTAATGTGTTGTATGAGTAGGTACTAAAAGTAAGAGGGAAAGTTTCAGGATAGTAATAAAGTTAGGTTCCATTTTGTATTCGGAGAGTATACAGCAAGCACTTACTCTACAAATTCATTCTTATTAAGACGTGGTGACAGTAGCAAGCATTTACTCTACATTGAACTCTTTTTATCTGTCTTATATTTTTATGTCGCATGCGGTGTAACTGATTACCAGTCATTTGGTATTACTTTTAATGCAGACATGTGCATATGCTGACCCGTATTTACAAGACCAAAGATCATGCTTTCATGAAATAAGAGATATTCAGTATTCCAAATTGTCTAGACAAGAAAACTATTTTTACAAAACAACAAATATATATATATATATATTTGTTTACGGTAGATTGATTTTTACCCTAAAATTTTTACATGATTAAAATTTTAGAAACCTATGTCCGGTTTCAATGGCGGGAGAGAACTTTGAGCTCAATAAGAGCACTAAGGTGCGGATACAACGCTTTTTAAGCATTGTTCATCCCCTTTGTTTTTTTAGCTAATTTTAATTTTAACTAAAATTATGGTTCCTGTATCACTCGATGGTACTGGCGATTCTTAGTACTGGTAATTGTTTATGAGTGGGAATATGGTACCGCGCGAGTGATAAAGACGCGAAGAATTTGGAGTAGTGGCTTGACTTACATATATATTCATCTGGCTTCTTAAAATCTTCTTATTTTTGTGTTTGGAATGCTAAGTTACATGATTAAACAATCTGTGTGAAATGCATACAAAAAGAATCAAAATCACTAAGGGTGAAAATATATAATCTACAAACTTTAGTTGCTTCACACCATTTTGGTACAAAAATTATCAAAGCCTATACCATTTTCAATGCATTTGGCACATCATCATTGCTTGATAAAGGAAATAACTTTCTCACTGTTTTTGATTGATGGGTAGCATCATTAGTTGTTGTTGTTTTTTGATCGGCAATATCATTTGTTGTTAGGTTACTTAACTGTTTTATTGATTAATTAATCATGGTTTTGAATTTTTTGATGCAGCGAATAACCTACCTTTGGGATGTCAAGATCATAAAAGATTGCATGGTGAGGAACCTAATTAGATACCTCATGTGGAGCAGAATGTGTTCTCATACTAGGTTGTTCACTGCTGATTCAGTAAGCATCTAGAGGGTAGCGACGATGGTTTATCATTCGTTGACAAGTACGATAGTTGGTTTTGATACAGAAGTTTTTATATTTTTTGAGATCTCAATTATATTTAGCTCCCCCATTTGACAATCCGAATTTTTTTATTTGGTTCTTTTTTTCTTTTTCTTTATTGCCATAATGAAAAGTTGCACATTTGTTATATTGTTTTTCATATATGTTGCAGCTTCAACCCTTCAGTTTTGGGCTAACCCGAGAGCATTTCACCAAATTTAAATTCCAGATTTAGTGTTTGTTACCTGTTTGTAATCTAATATTTGTTAGAATTAATCGTGATTTTTGGTGCTTATTTCTGTTTTACCGATTAAAAATGATGTTACTTACCAATGAGTGCTAATAGGGGTGCCAAAATATTAAGGAGTGTACCAAATTCCATATAAGACAAGGTAAAAAATATTGTGTTTTATATGAAATTTGGTACACTTCCAAATAATTTAGTACCAATTTAGTACCCCTATTAACTTCCAAATAATTTAGTACCAATTTAGTACCCTATTAACAACGTCCGTGCAACATTTTAGGTATAATGCAATGACTAATGATATTGTGTACATTATGTGGAAGCATGATTTGACAAAAAAATATTAAAAGGAAAACAAGTTACGTCGCTAAATCACAAAGTAAAGAAAACGCCCGTGCCATTACGGCACGGGTTAAGCCCTAGTTACTGTATACAGTGCGGAAGAGTGATTAATAATGAAAACGTGGGGTTACCAAAATACACCACTAACTTTTTTTCAGGAAACCTGTATGAACTAAACTCAAATATAATTCCGAGAGTTCAACTTAAAGAATCTTAATGAGGAAAGATATCAAGAGCTTATATTCTTTTTCTCACAATCAGAATGTTACAGAGACTAGTCTGTGAACCTGGTTATACCGTGAGAGTACCTGGACGATTCCAAAGATCAATATCCAAGAATCAATCAAGTTGTATCCAACAATTGCGATTGACTTATCTACTTGAATTGATTTCAACGCACAACTTGTGATATTTCAATTATAAAGATAAACAATATAATGTAGAAAAGAAATAACATAGACACCAAAAATTTTGTTAAAGAGGAAATCACAAGTGCAGAAAAACCCCGGGACCTAGTTCAGATTTGAACACCAAACTGTATTAAGCCGCTACAGACACTAGCCTACTATCAAAACTTCGGACAGGAATGTAGTTGCGACCGAATTAAACCGCCACAACAATTCAGTTATATTCGCGCTCCTTACTCTTTTGAATCCCAGCAGGACTCCGCGCAATTGATTCCCTTAGATGACGTCCTTTACAGTCTAAGAGTTGCTTCAACTTAATTAAAGACTTCAAAATAATTTGCCTCCCACAGATAAGCATATATGTGATTTCCGTTCTGATCAAAGACCAAGGTGAGGTAGGACATCGATTGCAATAGACAAAGTATAGCAAACCTCAAAATCCGATCTTATGACTCCCGAAGAGCATCCTAGATTATCATTCACCTCACAAGTATAAACTTGTGGAATCACAAAGTCTGAGACGAAGAAACTTTGTGATTTCTATCTATCTTATTTGTTGGAGCAAGACTCGACAATCAAAACAAGATCATGATACACGATTACTCAACATAACGATAGTTAGACTTGGATTCACGAATCCCTATGTGAAGTATTCTCAGTCGCTAAATCCTAGAAGGGTTTTAAGGAGAGGACGACACTAGTTTACAACTAGGACACACAATAATATTGTCAGGGATTCAAAGATCCCAGTTGTTTGAGGTTCTCCCTTTATAGACTTTCAAGATCTAGGTTGTTTTAGGTTTAAGCTAAGATAGATTTGGAATCAAGCAATCAATAATCACCATTAGATGAAAAACTTGACTTGATTTTAACATAACAAAACATACATTATGGTTAGGATGAACCGTAATCGAACCGTGTATAATGCTTAGCCGAAACTAGCCAATTGAATAATAAGCTTAACAATTTTCATGTAACACTTTAAGACTTTTCTTGAGTCGCAAATGTGATTAATCATGTCTATATGTGTATTAGAGAGATTTAAATGCGGATTATCTCATAGAAATAATTCTGATGCATCTGAAATTATTCGACAGGGTAAGTACGTGTACCGGGTACGTGTATTGTACCTTGAAAAGACGAGGGTACCCAAATACACCACAATCTTTTATTTATCAACCTATAAGTCCTCTATCAAATGTGATTATTTATGGACAGAGTCGAGACAATACGACAATTCAGTTCACACTTTGTGTAATCATCTATGGATACGAGATCGAGACAATACAACAACAAGATAACTTGTGTGATTGACTAAGGATACAAGATCGAGACAATACAACAACAAAGTGTGTACTTGATAATAGGTTCAGTGGTAACCGAACTCTATAGGATTACTATCAAGTATTGAAGAGTTAACGTAAAGTGCAATTCACTTTAATTATAATAAAACAATTATAATGCGGAAAAGTAAAGTAAATGGCACAACAAGATTTCGTTAACGAGGAAACTGCAAATGCAGAAAAACCGCGAGACCTAGTCCAGTTTTGAATACGGTTAGAGCATAGCTCGGTTGAACTCACCAAGCGTTGGTATGTCAAGTTTGGTTGTCATATTTAGTTTCAAAACTCATCTAGAGTCGTTTGATTAAATATTAGAGTCAACTTCGTTTAGGTTAGACTAGAAAGTCTAGGAATGTTGAGACATACAAGTATTACTCCAAAGACTTGAAGAATATGAAGAAGTAACGAACTTCAACGACGACATCATCCTTCCACTTGAGGTTAGTAATACTGACTTGAACTTGTTTCATTCCTAACATATCTTTCAAGTTGTGCTATATTGAAAACATAAATGTGAAGATGTATATATTGTATATTATACTCTAGTAATGTGACATGATCATATTAGTATGATCATAGTATTAAAGAATTAGACAACGAAGTATAACGTTTATCTTTTGAACTTCGTATATATGACAACGACATAATCTTGTATATATTGTGATGATTATGTGAATGGGTTATGGTGAATATTTCATCCTAAGAAACAATATTTTACATTTTTTTCAAAGGAAGTACATTCGTGAACCTGTCTTGTGAATCGAAAGGGAAATAAATAGGATTATTGGTCTTGCTATTCATTGCATATCTTTGGATGACCAATATGTGTGAGTTGGTAGAACCGATCTTAACTCAGGTTGTGTATCTTGGTATAACGGATCACAATGCCTAGACTTATGATTTGGTATGACCGGTCCTGGTAATTTGTGTAGCCGACCCTAAGTAATCACCATGAGATGGTATGATCGATCCTTGTAATTGGTGTGATCGATCCTAGTAATTTGTGTGAACGATCATAAGTGTTGTATGACCGATCCCTGTAAATGGTGTAACCGGTCCTGGTAGCTGGTGTGGCCGATCTGAAGTAGATACCATGTGTAGATGGAACCGATCCTTGTAACTAGTTTAATCGATCCTAGTGACTGGTGTGACCGTTCACAAGTAGGTACCATATTTAGGTATAACTGATCCTGATGATTGATACAACCGATCTGAACCCATGTATGTGTAACTTGTAAATCCGATCACAACTAACCATTGTGATTTGATATGACAAATCACAAAGTAGTCTTGGAATACTGTCAAACCAATTCTAAACTTGTTTGGAAGTGTGGTATAACCGATTCCAAGAAAGCAAATCCATGTAAGTATGAAATAAGGATTTGCAGTGAAAACATGTCAACATACTTTGAACACGTGCAATAACTCTTATCATTTATTGTTCAAAGATATTCCTTGCTACTCAAAGTGATCATGTGCCGAAATAAATTAAGAATCTTTTAATTAAGGTTTTTGATTTTATATGCTTTAATTACCAGCAATTAATGCACAACTCTAGAGAATAAAAATTAGTAATGTGCATTTACTAATTGAGATTTTCTATTGAAATATTTCAGAAATATTGGACCAACATTTATTGGAATTATGAAAACCGAATTTTGGCATTCATTGCATATCTTAAGAATATTTTCGGTTTGGAAATTCTTTGTGTTCCTTGGTCTATAAATACTTAAGTTTGCAGTTCTAGCAAACTATCCTAAGAGCTAGTCAAACTTCATTTCTTGTTTTTTCTGGTGGAGCCATCTATTCGTAGAAGAAAGTATCCTAATTAGGTGAAATCTCTTACGACCGCTCGTTTAAAGACTTTTGTGGGATCAAGAAGCTCTACGAGTACCGTTGGTAGGAAATTAGATAATTGTGTGTTATTAGTTTTCGATTTGATTTGATTGACTAACAACTGTTGAAACTTTGATTGCACCTAGTTTGTTTATGCTTGAGAATCTTCTTTTCTGATATAAGATTCACTCAGACTAGATCAAAGTATTGGCGGGATCTTAGAACTGTTATTAGATCCAAAAACATCTTGTGATAATCCATTGTTAACAGACGTGATTGATGACAAGAGATTCAAGTGGTTTTGTGCAGGTTTTGAAGATAAAAGAAGATTTGAAGACAAGAACAATTCTTATTAGTTTTAGTATCTTGTGGATTTAGTGCACAAACCTTGGTCGGCTGGGATCCAACTAGAATCAATTTATCTTTGATAGATCGGATTGGTTAGTTGCGTGAGATCGACATTCTCTATATTTGTCTTTGAGATTAATATTGAATGAGTGAAAATCTATACTTGACTATTTCGGTAGTTAAAGTTAGATTGATGTAACCAGACAAAGGAGTTTATTAGATTAAACGGAAGAGCCTTTGTCAATGACTCATCTATATTTTTAGCAAGATTGATTAGAGTGGTTACCAAACAGATTCTTCCTTTGCTGTTTGGAATACGATCCAAAGGACTTGTTATTCACGTGCGTGACTGTAGAAGTCGAAGGCGCGGAGATACTGAGGGAACTAAGTAGCTAGGGGTCTGCTTGGTATCAACTATACGAAGTTGGTATTAGATTTTGTATAGCGGCTTAACTCTGAAAGTATTCAAAACTGGACTAGGTCCCGAGGTGTTTCTGCATTTGTGGTTTCCTCATTAACAAATATTGCTGCGTCTTTTACTTTGTTTACCGCATTATAATTGTTATTATAATTAAGTAAAATACACACAAGTACGTTAACTACGTAATACTTGATAGTGATCCTATAGAGTTTGGTTATTACCGAACCTATTATCAGGTAACACATTTTGTTGTTGTATTATCTCGATCTTGTATCCATAGTCAATCACATAAGTTATCTTGTTGCCGTATTGTCTCGATCTCGTATCCATAGACGATCACACGAAGTTTGAACCGAATTTTCGTATTGTCTCGACTTTTTCCATAGACGATCACATTCGGTAGAGGACTTATAGGTTGAAATAAAAATATTGTGGTGTATTTGGGTACCCTCGTCTTTTCAATTGATATCAAAGAAGTCAAACAAGAAAAGATCTAACAATATGTATTTGGTGCGATCCAATATATAAGATTTGAATCTAATGGATGATTCAGTTAACGTTATGCAAGATTGCGAATACTCAAAAGTTGAAAATGCTACTACTTCGTTAACTCATGATCCATGAGTTAAGGAGACTAATGGTGCATTTGAGACAAATTCTAATATCAAAGAATATGTTGACAAAGAGTTGGTAAAACTCCCAAAGCCTATTAGATCCCTGTCTACAAGGATGTTAATATTAAAGACAAAATCTAATCTTCTTAAGAAAGAGATCAGAGAAAAGGACATTGTTAGAGCATAGCTCGGTTGAACCCACCAAGCGTTGGTATGTCAAGTTTGGTTGTCATATTTTAGTGAGCCAAAACTCATTTAAGAGTCGCTTGATTATGTACTAGAGTCAACTTCGTATAGGTTAGCTTGAAAGTATTAGGATATGATACATTACAAGTACTACGAAGACTTGAAGAATAGAAGAAGTAAAGATATACAACGACAACATCATCCTTCCACTTGAGGTTAGTGATATTTGACTTGAACTATTTCATTCTCTAAACGTATCTTTCAAGTCGTGCATATTGAAAACAAAACTGCGAAGCATGAATGATTGTACTCTAGTTAGATATAGTATTAAGGAATACAATACGAGGTTTATTGCTTAACCATTAAACTTTGTAGATAAGACATCGACATAATCGTTTGAATGCTATTGTGATTATGTATGGGTATAAGGTGAATATTTCATCCTAGAAAACAATGTTTTACATTTGTTTTAAGGAAGTAAATTCATGAACTTGTTTTGTGAATCGAAAGAGAAATCGCCAGGAATCATTGGTATTGTTATTCATTGCATATCTTTTGAACTACCAATATGTGTGATTAGTATAACCGCTCATGTCTTGTTTATGTTCTTGGTAAAACTATTCACAAAGGCCTGACTTTTGTATTGTTATGACTTTTATTAGTGAAACCGATCTTAAGTAATCACCTGAGATGGTATGATCGATTTTGTGTTATTGGTATGACCGACTCTGGGTAAAGGGGAACCGATCCTAGTAAGAGGTGAAACCTATCACAAAGGGGAATCAATCCTTGTATGAGGTGCAACAAGTTTTTAGTAGAAAGGGGAACCGATCCTATGGACATGTGCAACACGTTTTTAGGCAAAGGGGAACCGATCCTATGGACAAGTGCAGCAAGTAAAAGTCAGATACCATATATATGTGGGGAATCGATCCTGGTAACTAGTCAACCGAATTTTGGAAGGCTAGTGTGACTATGGAAGTGTGGCAAATCAGTTTCAAGATTGTAAGTATGAAAGAGGACTTACAAATTAAGGATGTCGACATACTTTGAACATGTGCAGTAACGCTTATCTTTAATTGTTCAAAGTTATTCCTTAATAGCTAATGGAAGAAAATCCCAGATCGAATAAAATAAATTGAGAATCTTTTATTTAAGGTTTTTAATTTTATTTTAGGAAAATAAAATTAGAAATGTGCATTTACTAGTTGTAGCTAGATTCTCCAAGAGATTTTCGGTCATTATTTTGGACAAAGTATTTCCAGGAATTATGGAAACCGAATCTGGAATATATTTCTATAAATATGAAAGTTTGCATTTCGAGCAAACTAATCCTCGTACAGCAAGAACTATCTCAGTTGTGCTTCTACTGGTGAAGCCGCCTATTCGGAGAGGAGAGTAACCTAATTAGGCGAAATCTTTTACGGCCGCTCAGTTTAAAGTCTTCTTTGGGATTGAGAAGCCCTATTAGTACCGTTGGTGGGAAACTAGATGATTGCGGTTTATCTTTTGTTTTTCATTGATTTGATTGACTAACGGTGGTTGAACTTTGATTGCACCTAGTTTGTTTATGCTTGAGAATCTTCTCTTCTGATATAATATTCACTCAAACTAGATCGAGTTTCGATGGGGATCTTTAGACTGTTTATAGAGACTCAAGTTAAAAGACTCCGTTCTGTGCGTGATTGATCACAAGAGATTCAAGTTGATTGTGTGCAGGTGTTCATTGAAGATCTAAGAAGATTTGAAGACAAAGAAGACTTTGAAGATTTCTGATTTGGGATTCATAATCTTTGGTATGCACAATACTTGTTTTGGTAAAAGAGGATCCAACTATAATCGGTTTATCCTTGTGGTAGATTATATTGATTAGTTGTGTAGATCCGCATCAATACAATTCTTTGTGATTAAAAGTATTGATTGCAAAATCTTAACAATTACTTCGGTAGTTGATAATAAGATAGATCTAAGAACCTGACGAAGGAGTTTATTGAGATAAACAAAAGAGCCTTTGTCGAACTCACATCACTTGGTTGAAAGAGTTGATACCAAACAGATTTTTTGTTCCTTTACTGTTTGGAATATGAACCAAAGGAATTGTTCCGAGTTCGTGACTTATTACAGGTCGGAGGCGTGGGAATACAGACGAAACTAGGTGAACTATAGGTTTAGTTGCTTGGTCTCAACTATACGAAGTTGGTTTGATTTTGTATAGCGGCTTAATCCTGAGAGTATTAAATTATGGACAAGGTCCCGGGGTTTTTCTGCATTTGCGGTTTCCTCGTTAACAAAATCTTGTTGTGTCATTTACTTTTATTTTCCGCAATTATAATTGTTGTTATTATAGTTTAAAGTAAATTACACAAACGTTAATTCCTATTTACTTGATAAGTAATCCTATTGTGTTTGGTTAAGTCCGTACCTTTTATCAAGTAATCGTACTTTGTTGTTGTATTGTATCGATCTCGTATCCATAGACGATCACACGAAGTGTGAACCGATTTGTCGTATTGTCTCGACTCAGTCCATAGACAATCACTTTCGGAGAAAGAAATTACAGGTGGAAAAGTTTTAGATTGAGACATATTTGGGTACCCTCATCTTTTCAGACATTCAAATAAATATTCTAGCCAATGAAAATATGGATCTCACCGTCAAAGTAGAATCTCTTGATAAATATCTTACTCAAGAACAAGAGATTAATTTAAAGACTCTGACAAATGACTCTGTTGTGATTTCTTATGATGAAGAAACTAAAAGTCCTTTCTCGAATTTTACAAATCGTGAAAACAAGACATGTTTAAACACATCTGGAACAGATCATGATGATGGTAGTCTGCCTAACTACATCAAGTCAGATATTCTGATGATCAAGTTGCTGTGCATAATAAGGATATCCTTAGAATAAGAAAATAATATGAAAATCTCATTAATAGAATTAAGAGAGATTTATCTATCTCTGAAAATTCTCACATCAGTACAGTTTCTCCTCATGATCATACTTTTAGATCAAGGAAGGATCATCCTCTTGGGAGAAAATACTTTGGGCAGAAACCTCCAAAGAAAAACATGAACTATGTTTCTGATACTCGTTGTAATCATGACAAGGCTTACTCCAATATAACCTAGTTGTATGGAGAATGTTCACCCTAATCCAACTTCGTGCTCATAACTTTTGGGATGAGGAAGCACATAACAACGAGAGCACATGTTTTTGTGTTTGTATCAGAAAAATCTGTGACAATCTTTGGATAAACTACGAATCCATTTTGTCTGAAAAAATTGTTCATGTTTATCATGATCTTCCATAATTAGGTTTTATTTGAAATTTTCGAATTTTTAATACACCTTCCAGCATGAGAATTTCGGACACAAGAAACAAAAATATATTCTTGATATATTTTCGGAAATTCCTGGATATTTACGGTCTTAGTTGTATTGAGAAACCCTGATTAATTCTTATTTAAATCCTTGAGCATGCCTCCGATAACTCGCAGTATTACAAAGGTAAATAAGGAGGAATCTCAAAAAGTTAAGAATTGTCAAGGAATCAGTACAGAAAGGAAGAAGAAGATCATATCAAAAAATATGTCTGATTATGAATCTGATAGTTCTACCGGATCCCAAGATGAGTCATGTCTGTTGGATTTTAATCTCAAGATCCATAAGAAACCAAGTGGATATCTTCTGCTATATCCATGGTTTTGAAGAACATAGAATCAATCTCATAATAACGGTTCAAAAACAAGATTGGCTAAAGGATAGGATTGAAGAAACAAAAGCTGATCTTGCAGACCTGAAGAAACAAGTTGAAAAGCTTGAAAAACAAGAAGTGGTTGTTGACAAGTCTCTCGAGACAAGCTTCAAGAGTTTGAACACTGAAGAAACCTCAGTGAAAAATTAGAGCACCACTAGGGATTAAGTTATATGTTGTAAAACTTAATCAGAAAATAGACATCAATGTATTGATTTATCTCGATATCTTTGTATGAGGTCTATTTTGAATAAAACTATCATTAATATTATTTGTCAATAAAATTATTACTTTTATAATTTTTGTTTCATGTGATAGTTACCGATTACATAGCCTGTGAATGAATATTTATATTTTTTCTATGTGTTTTCGGTTTATGAGATGTCTGATATCGGTTTTTATTAACCTTAATATTCGATTTCATATAATGAAACCCTTATGGTTTGTGTGACTTTTTGATTTAGCGGGATTAAGTTCTAGCCCATGTTGGTAGGCTTTATCAAAGGATCATAAGGTGTTCCGATTGAAACTGATATGTGAAAAGTCAAAATATGTTGAATCAATTTGTGTTTACATGAGTTGTGTTTAGCATAACATATGTGTTTCGGGTTTTCAACTTTTGCTATTGGCACGCATCAGTTAAAACCGATTCAATCTTTCTCTGGTAAAGGTTGCTTTTGTTGTTGTTCTTTTGTTATTACGAGAGGATGACAACACACTGGGGGAGAGTTCTTATTTGAACTTGCACTTAATGATATATCTTTCTGGGGAGAAGTGGCAGCGGAAATTGAGGTAACGATTTTATGTGTTAGTTAATTGTTTTCCTGTTTATATGGCGTATATTTTTCTTTTGCTTAACGAAATTTTGGTACAATTGATATGTTCCATTATGTTGTGTATGGATTGTTTATGTGATTCAATTAATTACGGTTAATAAAAACCGTGTCAATTTATTTGGCTTATTGTTGGGTATCAAGTGTTTTTTCTTAACGAAATTCGGTGTAACTGCGGTGCTGTAATGTATATATTTGTTCAATTGCTTCCGGTTAAGAAAATAATTGTGAAAGTCAATTTATCTTGGTTTGTATCTATAGTTTAAGGCTTAACAAAATACGGGATCACTTGTTGGGCCGACCGAGCGAAGTGAGGGAGGACCTTATATGACCACCTTTTTATAAAATCTAAGTGATCAACTGACACAAAAAGATTGGAAATGGTCTAGGCCGAAAAACCAAAAATGACCCTCTAAATCAAATTTTTATGTTTTTCCTTTAGACATTTTCGTAAATAAACCGAAGAGGAAGGGTAATATGTATTAGATATTTTCGTAAATAAACCGAAGAGGAAGGTCAATATGTATTAAACATTTTTGTAAATAAACCAAAGAGGAAGGGAAAATAGATATAAGTGTCAAATTGTATTATAAATCCTTATCTATTTTTTAAGAGTATAATTGACAACCAAACTTTAATATAATCTATCTAAAAATTTGTTCCTTGGATTTTTACAAATTTTATCTCTTTGAAAAGGTTATAAAAAAATCTATGCAATGAGTACAAACAACAATATCAAATTCAAAGTTTTTACGAAAAATTCGGAGGTATATATCATTTTAGGTACAATTTTAGAAAATTAGATGTATATCTATTATACAAACCACCATAAAGGATACATAATACTTTATGTAGCCATATTTTGGTTTGTACATCAACTAATTTTCCGTTGCAACTAATAAAACAATGTACTCCCCTCGTTTCAAGAAAAATGATACTTTCACTTTAGGCACAATTCTTGAAAATCGAATCCATAACTATTATGCAAACCACTATAAAGGATGCATAACACATCATGTAACCATATTTGGTTTATGGATCGACTAATTTTTCGTTTCTGGAATTCACATTTCGTTTCAGGAAAAGTGATACTTTCGCCCCGTTTCAGAAAAAGTGATACTTTCGCTCCGTTTCCGAAACGGCGGGAAGGTATCACGTTTTCTGCAACGAAGCAAAAGTATCAGTTTTTCTGAAACGGAGCGAAAGTATCAATTTTTTTTGAAACAAGGCGCAAGTATCACCTTTTCTGAAACGGGACGAAAGTAGTCGCAGACAAACTCCATCTTCATATTCTTCTTTGGTCGGCCCTCCCACCATGGCAACGGTTGTACTAGTTTAGTCCAATTGATTCCGGATAAGAGAAACTAAGTTAATTTTGATCTTAGTTAGACTTATCAATTTGAGTATTCGGTTATTCAAGTCTAATCGAATGCCTTGACAAGAAAAACTAGTTAACTAACCTAGTGTTTGTCTTTTCTAAAGGGAAAGGTCTAAGTTATTATCTGAATAATTGGAGCCTGATGAGAAAAATAAAGTTAATTCTGAACTTTATTTTGGTCTTATCGAAACAAGCGATTGTACATACACAATCGGTCCAACAAGGGAATTGAGTATCTTAGTCGAATTGTTGGATTATAGGGAAAATTGTTTCGGGCAATTGTTTCCTTGATAACATATTGAAACTAGGTTACTTTTTAGTTTCGGTTTTAATATTTTTTATCTAAAATGGTATGTGAAACCTTCGTGCTTAACTCTTATAGGTTCTTTACAAGTCTTTTAGATTTGTAAGATCCTCTCGGTTTATCCTTTTTTTTTCTTCTCGCACCTTTGTCATTTTGTGACAAAAAGGGGGAGAAATATACAGAGTAAACAAGTGATTTTTAATCACTAGGAAAGGACAATTGTGCTTGAACGTTATATCTAACGAAATAGTAAAGCATTGACTAAGGGGAGAAACATATCATATGTTGTGTAGTAATACTTACTACAAAAGGGGAATAACAAAGATGTTCGGATTGAATATGTACCTAGCTTACCTTTAGGGGAAGTAAAAAATTTTGTTATTCGAATGTCAACAACGGCATATATTGATTGAATATATGCAGGTTGTTGTGCTGTTGAAACTTGGAATCAAGCGTATGAAGAATGAGTTATTTTGTAATTCGTTTAGCTCCATATGTAATAAGAGTTTTGTCACTAAAAATGATAAAGGGGGAGATTGTTAGAGCATAGCTCGGTTGAACTCACCAAGCGTTGGTATGTCAAGTTTGGTTGTCATATTTTAGTACTAAAACTCATCTAGAGTCGCTTGATTAAATACTAGAGTCAACTTCGTTTAGGTTAGACTAGAAAGTCTAGGAATGTTAAGACATACAAGTATTACTCTGAAGACCTGAATAATGTGAAGAAGTAGCGAAATACAACGACTACATCATCCTTCCACTTGAGGTTAATAATATTGACTTGAACTTGTTTCATTCCTAACGTATCTTTCAAGTCGTGCTATATTGAAAACATAACTGTGAAGTTGTATATACTGTATATATTATATATTATACTCTTGTGATGTGACATGATCATAGTATTAAGGAATTAGACTACGAAGTATAACGCTTATCTTTAGATCTTCGTAGATATGACATCGACATAATCTTGTATATATTGTTATGATTATGTGAATGGGTTATGATGAAGATTTCATCCTAGGAAACAATGTTTTACATTTGTTAAAAGGAAGTACATTCGTGAACTTGTTTTGTGAATCGAAATGGAAATCAATAGGATTATTGGTCTTGCTATTCACTGCATATCTTTGGATGATTAATAAGTGTGAGTTGGTAGAACCGATCTTAACTCAGGTTATTATCTTGGTATAACTGATCACAATGCCTAGACTTATGGTATGATCGGTCCTGGTAATTTGTGTAACCGATCCTAAGTAATCACCATGAGATGGTATGATCGATCCTTATAATTGGTGTGACCGATCCTAGTAATTGGTGTGACCGATCATAACTGTTGTATGACCGATCCCTGTAAATGGTGTAACCGGTCTCGGTAACTGGTGTGACCGATCACAAGTAGATACAATGTGTAAATGGAACCGATCCTTGTAACTAGTGTAACCATCCTAGTGACTGGTGTGACCGTTCACAAGTAGGTACCATATTTAGGTATAACCGATCCTGATGATTAATATAACTGATCTGAACCCATGTATGTGACTTGGTAGGACCGATCTGACCAATCACATAGTAGTCTTGGAATACTGGCAAACCAATTCTAAGCTTGTTTGGAAGAGTGGTATAACCGATTCCAAGAAAGCAAATCCATGTAAATATAAAATAAGGATTTGCAGTGAAAACATGTCAACGTACTTTGAACACGTGCATTCATTCTTATCATTTATTGTTCAAAGATATTGATAAGCATGTATATGCTACATTTTATACCCATATTTATATTATCTATGATACACTATTTTAGTGTTTTTATAGAAAGTACAAGTGAATTCAATCATCCAGCGAATAAACAACAAAATGTGAGACTTAATGGTGTTTGCGACGAAAATGGAAAAATGTGGTTGGCCTGGTACTTCCATATATCAGCAACCACAATGATGAAATGTGGTTGGCCTGGTATTTCCATGTATCAGCAACCACAATGATCAATTATGCTGGCCTGGTATTTCTATATATCAGCAGCACTTATTATGCTGGCCTGGTATTTCCATGTATCAGCAGCCGGGTTGGCCTGGTATTTCCATGTATCAGCTGGGGTTGGCCTGATATTTCCATATATCAGCAACCACAATGATGAAATGAGGTTGGCCTGGTATTTCCATATATCAGCAACCACAATGAAAAAATGACAAAATGTAGCTGGCCTGGTATCTCCATATATATCAGCAGCATAAAATTGTTTCATAGGCGAGGCACAAACGCAACAAAGGAATTGAAATCAAAATGGGGTTGGCACATGCAAACTGAAAATGAGAAGTATTTTATCTTTTTTAGTTTATTACAAATATATTCCACCGGGAAAGATAATTTATTTGCCATGTGAAGAATTAATTGAGGAATATTTACACGTGAGGTTATTTTGGAAATAAAATAATTCTTTCTTCATTTGGGAGATTTTGGAAATAAGGAGCGTTTATTATTTCATTGGAAGAACGAGGTGGCAATGATATTTGGGGAAAGATATTGATGACTACATCAACTTGTGTGCAAGTATTTCATAGAATAATTTATTTTGATACTCTGTTTAATGAAATAAAAGAAAGGGAAGGTGTATAAGAAAGATGTCGAATATTTGAGAGGAGAGGCACCCGGCCATAGGGACGCAAGGAAGGAAGGGTTTTGAAGTTTTGTTTTCGATTCTTCATTTTTCATTATCTAGAGTTTAATTTTAATATGTTTATGGCTTTTGAGAAAGCCATTTCTAGCTAGTGTTATGTTAGGGTTTAGGTAGAAACCAATAAATTGTGTAAACTCTATATTTATATGCTCAATAATGATTTGAATGACTAGTAATTTTTCTTCATATAGCTTGGTATTTTATTGTTCATGTGATTTCATTGATTATTTATGCTTTTCAATTTATATGGCATTCTTTGGTTAAATTTCTTGACGTGATATGCTTTAGGATTGATAGGTAATGCTTTAGAATCACTACCCATAAAGCGAAGAAAATTACAGTTGAGAAACAGTATTTGAAAAGGCATGAAATATGTTTTTAAAATTAATTAGTAGAGTTTTCGTAATTAATTCTCATTCCCATTTTATTTTTATTGTTAAAATTATTATTATTTCATTTTTTTTCCAAATTTATAAAAATCGTTAAAACATTATCCTGTCGATCAGTTACTTTCGATATTAGTTGGTAGAGTATTTCACTCCTCGTGGGAACGACCTGTACTTGCCATTGTCTACTAGTTAGACGTTGTGCACTTGCAGTATTATTATGGTAGGTTTTCCAACCCACCAAGTTTTTGGCGTCGCTGTCGGGGAGTGGTTGCAAAATACTCTTTTATTGATATCATTGTATATAGTTTATTTTTAGTTTTTGTACATAATTTTTTTTTATTTTTTTTTTAAATTTCTTTTAGTCTTTTTATGCAGTTTGCTTGATTTTTTTTTTAGATACCTTAGTCCGAAGTGCTGCGGGCGAAAAGCAAGTATGTACTCGACAAGCTTTTGCAAGAGCCACTTGGAAGATCCATTAGAGGTTTGCTTAGCTCATTTTGGGTTTGGTTTTGATGATGATAGTGTTGTTTATGAAGGCAATGCCTTGTTAGACTCCACACCGTTGCTAGACACTAATAAATGGAACCCCAAATTAGAACCTCTAGTTTTGTCCGAGTCTCGACTAGTTCCATCAGTCGAGAAAGATCCGACCTTGACCCTTAAGCCATTAAGTTCTGAATTTTTTCGTCTTGATGATATTAACAATGAAACCGTTTTAGATGATAATGGGTCTATGAGTCGTGATATTATTGCTCCATTGAGCTCTTGTTCCGAGGAAATTATTTCAGCTGATTTAGAACCTGATTTAGAGCGTGTTCCGCCAATAAAAATTGTCAAACAATCTGAATTTGTTGCGTACGGGAATGATTTACTTATCCCATCTATGAATTATTTGAATATCACTTACAGTTTTCGATTGAGAATGAATTTACGTACCGTTTTGGAGGTTTATAGTGTTCACAGGGACATATCTTCGGCTGACCGGATTAGTTGGGATGATCCTCAACTTTTTAGACTCTATATATCTACTTTGGGGTACCAACCTCACCTTGTTTGAGACTACATGCTATTGGCAAGTAGGAAAACAAATACATTTCGCTTCATGGGAGTCAACCCATCAGATTTGTTCCCTCTACTCTATCTCTTATTTTTATTGTTTATTTTTGTACTTCCCATCTTAATTCTACGTTGGATGACTCAATTACATTGAGGACAATGTAATGTTTAAGTGTGGGGGAGTGGGTAATTATCCATATTTTTGTAGGTTTTCACTTTTCTTAGAATAAAAAAAAAATAAAAATAAATAAATTGCATAATATCTCTGTTTTGCTCGAGGACTAGCAAAATATAAGTGTGTGGGTGTTGATAAGCATGTATATTCTACATCTTATACCCATATTTATATTAGTTATGATACAATATTTTAGTTACTAATACTATTTTAGTGCTTTTGTAGAAAGTATAAGTGAATTCGATCCTCCAGCGAATAAACAGCAAAATGTGAGACTTAATGGTGTTTGCGACGAAAATGGAAAAATGTGGTTGGCCTGGTACTTCCATATATCAGCAACCACAATGATGAAATGTGGTTGTCCTGGTATTTCCATGTATCAGCAACCACAATGATCAATTATGCTGGCCTGGTATTTCTATATATCCGCAGCACTTATTATGCTGGCCTGGTATTTCCATGTATCAGCAACCACAATTATGAAATAGGGTTGACCTGGTATTTCCATATATCAGCAGCCACAATGATAAATGAAGTTGGCCTGGTATTTCCATATATCAGCAACCACAATAAATAAAAATGACAAAATGTAGCTGGTCTGGTATCTCCATATATATCAGCAGCATAAAATTGTTTCATAGGCGAGGTACAAACGCAACAAATGAATTGAAATCAAAATGGGGTTGGCACATGCAAACTGAAAATGAGAAGTATTTTATCTTTCTTACTTTATTACAAATATATTCCACCGGGAAAGATAATTTATTTGCCATGTGAAGAATTAATTGAGGAATATTTACACGTGAGTTTGGAAATAAAATAATTCTTTCTTCATTTGGGAGATTTTGGAAATAAGGAGAGTTTATTATTTCATTGGAAGAACGAGGTGGCAATACTATTTGGGGAAAGATACTGATGACGACATCAACTTGTGTGCAAGTATTTCATAGAATAATTTATTTTGATACTTTGTTTAATGAAATAAAAGAAAGGGAAGGTGTATAAGAAGGATGTCGAATATTTGAGAGGAGAGGCACCCGGCCATAGGGCCACAAGGAAGGAAAGGTTTTGAAGTTTTGTTTTCAATTCTTCATTTTTCATTAGCTAGAGTTTAATTTTAATATGTTTATGGCTTTTGAAAGCCATTTCTGGCTAGTGTTATGTTAGGGTTTAGGTAGAAAACAATAAATTGTGTAAACTCTATATTTATATGCTCAATAATGATTTGAATGACTAGTAATTTTTCTTCATATAGCTTGGTATTTTACTGTTCATGTGATTTAATTGATTATTTATTCTTTTCAATTGATATGGCATTCTTTGGTTAAATCCCTTGATGTGATATGCTTTAGGATTGATAGGTAATGCTTTAGAATCACTACCCAAAAAGCGAAGAAAATTAGCGGAGAAACAGTATTTGAAAAGGCATGAAATATGTTTTTAACGATTAGTAGAGTTTGCATAATTAATTGGTGGAAATCGAAAATCCTAATAACTCATTCCCATTTTATTTTTATTGTTAAAATTATTATTATTTCATTTTGTTCCAAATTTCTAAAACTCGTTAAAACATTATCCTGTCCATTAGTTACTTTTGATATTAGTTGGTAGAGTATTTCACACTCCTCGTGGGAACGACCTGTACTTGCCATTGTCTACTAGTTAGACGTTGTGCACTTGCAGTATTATTATTGTAGGTTTCCCAACCTACCAGATATTCCTTGGTACTCAAGGTGATCATGTGCCGAAATAAATTCAGAATCTTTTAATTAAGGTTTTTGATTAATTACCAGCAGTTAATGCATAGCTCTAGAGAATAAAAATTAGTAATGTGCATTTACTAATTGGAGATTTTCTATTGAGAGTTTTCAGAAATATTGGACGACAATTTATTGGAATTATGAAAACCGAATTTTGGCATTCATTGCATATCTGGAGAATATTTTCGGTTTTGGAAATTTCTTGTGTCCAAACATCCTTGGTCTATAAATACCTAAGTTTGCATTTCTAGAAAACCATCCTAAGAGCCAAGAAAACTTCATTTATTGTTGTTTCTGGTGGAGCCGTCTATTCGGAGAAGAAAGTATCCTAATTAGGTGAAATCTCTTACGACCGCTCGTTTAAAGACTTTTTTGGTATCAAGAAGCTCTACGAGTACCGTTGATGGGAAATTAGATAATTGCAGTGTTATTAGTTTTCGATTTGATTTGATTGACTAACGGTTGTTGAAACTTTGATTGCACCTAGTTTTTTTATGCTTGAGAATCTTCTCTTCTGGTATAAGATTCACTCATACTAAATCAAAGTATTGACGTGATCTTTAGAACTGTTGTTAGATCTAAAGACATCTTGTGATAATCCATTATTAACAGACTCCGTTCTGTGCGTGATTGATGACAAGAGATTCGAGTGGTGTTGTGCAGGTTTTGAATATAAAAGAAGATTTGAAGACGAAGAATAATTCTTATTAGTTTTCGTATCTTGTGGATTTAGTGCACAAACCTTGATCGGATGGGATCCAACTAGAATCGATTTATCTTTGATAGATCTGATTGATTAGTTACGTGAAATCAGCATTCTCTATATTTCTCTTTGAGATTTATATTGATTGAGTGTGAATCTATACTTGACTATTTAGGTAGTTAAAGTTATATTGATCTAACCAGACAAAGGAGTTTATTAGATTAAACGAATGAGACTTTGTCAACGACTCATCTATATTTTTAGCAAGATTGGTTAGAGTGGTTACCAAACAAATTATTCGTTTTTTGTTTGGAATACGATCCAAAGGACTTGTTATTCACGTGCGTGACTCTAGAATTCGAAGGCGCAGGGATACCGAGGGAACTAAGTAGCTAGGAGTAGTCTGCTTGGTCTCAACTATACAACGTTGGTATTAGATTTTGTATAACGGCTTAAGTCTGAGAGTATTCAAAACTGGACTAGGTCCCGGGGTTTTTCTACATTTGTGGTTTCTCGTTAACAATTCTTGATGTTAGAGTACTGCTCGGTCAAATTTGCATGCATTGCTATCTTAAGCATGTTTTTCAACGTTAGTGATCAAAACTATAACTCTTGATTTCTAGCCTATTTATAAATGTCTCGGACTAGGACATAGATTGTGTAGTTGAGCTTGGACTTCACGACGTTCATCAATTGAAGACGAAGAACTGCTAAGGGGAGCTTGTGGAACTTCATCGACAAAAGGTATGTGGAGACTTTAACTCATCCATCACTTGGAAAGTCTATTTCTACTCTATCTCGTATATTGAGACATAATTCGTTTTACGATATAGTTTTCTATATACACATTTGAGATTTCGAGCTGAGTATATCTCGCTTACATATTTCTCGAAATATGTGTTGGTAAGCTTTCGCTTCGACCAAGTTCATCTTATATCATGAGAAAAATGTCGAGTAACATCTTACATGGTTTGTGTGATACAATCATTTGGGTGTAGACTTGGAATGTTTTGATAATGATTATTTCAATAGCTTGAAAATTGCTTTGATGCTAATAGTGTGTGAAACGGCTATTGCCATCCTCTAAGAATGTTTCAATGATTGAAACAAATAGTTTAGAATCTTGTAACTTTCTTTGGATATAAGCATAGTGTGTTCGCACATTAGTGTATAAGTCCAAAACAGGGAACCAAAAGTATGCATACTTGTGTGTATACAAAATGGTTGAAGGAGACTGGGTAAGTATGCGTACCCGTACACATAATGGCGGAAGTTCAAGTCCGTGAATTTCTTCTGAGTTTGAAAACCAAACCAAACTCATTCGGTTACCTAAAGTACGCGTACCCGTACGCATATGGCGGAAAGTTCACGTCCGTGAATTTCTGCTGAGTTTGAAAACCAAACCAAACTCAAACCCGGTTATTTAAGTACGCATACCCGTACGCTTACTTAAGTGGGTTACTTTCGAAAATCAGTTGTATACATGAACTTAAACATATATTAATAAGGAATGCAATCTTTGCGAACAGTGGCTATAATGTTCATGTATTGATTCGAGTGAATCAAACTTATTTTGCTTCAATTGTGTTCTTGTATAATTCTATGAGAACATAAAAATTCAACAACTCTTTAACTAGTTTCATTTGAGTCATTTGAACTAGTTATGGTTAAGATGAATAAGGTTGATATGAGAGTAATCATATGGCTAACCTCGGTTAACTATTTGTGAACCAACATGGTGTACACGTTTAGGTACGGTTACATAAACCTAAATGAGGGTACATTTCATTTGTGTGTAACAAGCTAAGTTAGATCTAACGGTTGAAAGATATTAGCTTGGTTGAATCAGGTTTTTCATCTAACGGTGAATATTGAATATTTTGTTACCAAGGTAGCTTGGATTGCAAATCCTGATTTGAAAACTATATAAAGGAGAACTCTAGAAACTGGGAAATCTAATCCCCACACCTCATGTGTGTTACTAGTTTCATAACTAGATTCGATTCTCCTTTAACCTTAAGTTTCTTCTCGAGATCCTGTAGGTTAACGACTTGAAGACTTCATTGGGATTGTGAAGCCAGACCCAACTATTATCTTTGTAGTTGCGTGATCTGATCTTTATGTTTATATCGTGATTGAGTGGAATTGTAAGATTGTCTTGAGATTTATATCTCCGATAGGCAAGATAGAAAAGTAGTCACAAACACCTTCATCTCATCGTTTGTGATTCCACAATATCTTGTTTCGCTAGTCGATTTAGATTATTTTGAGATGATTGATAATACGAGGATGTTCTTCGGGAATATTAGTTTAAGGACCCTCAAGCTCGTCAACGCTATTAGACTAGTCAAGAGACGATTTAGCCGCTAATTACTCGATTTGTGTAGCACGAACGTTAATTATTAGGAATTAATCTAACAACGATTTAGATGATACTAGTATCGTTAGATAGGTCTCGAAAAGTTATGCGAGATGGACTACTCGAACGTGTCATTCGGATACCAGATGAAGAAGTAATCATCAGATTGATTTGAAGGGCTAAATAATCTTTTCGCAAATAGACCGACCTGGGCTCCCCTTAGCGAAGCGAGTGGGCGCAATAGTATTACCCTTGGTCTTATCTTCACCCACCGAGAAGATAAATTCTTATTCTTCTTCTTTCTTTTTCTCTTTCTTTTTCGTTTCTTCTCTGTTCTTCTTCCTCTTGTTCTCTGTTTCATCCTCTGGTAGAGATTTGAGATAGTGAGAGTTATGGAAGGATCAAGGAGTGACTGTTTCTAGTGATGTTGATATTTATTTGTTATGAGAAGAAGAAGAGAATGGTATTTAGAGAAAATCAGGAAGTTTGGGTTTGAGTTTAGGGTTTCGGTCATAGAAGAATTGGGTAATTAAAGATGGATTTGATTGATTTGTGATGAAGAATGAAAAGGGTTGTTACTCAATTGAATTTCTGGAGTTGATTTGATAAGAGATTGATGGGTTAGGGTTTCATAAGAATAGACTCAGAGAAGATTTAGAAGACGTATTGATGTTTCGGTGAGATGCATTGAGATGGGTATTGAATGATCGATTGGAGTCGAGTTGAATTGAAGATGGAATGAAGTTTCAAGTGATGAAGTAATAATTCAGAAAGAAGTTAGGGTTTTCCAGTTGAACTATGGATAATTGATGAGCCTGTGATGAGCTGTTGTATTGAATCAACGGGAAGAAGAGTTCGAGTGCAATTGTTTCATAAGACTAATTTGAGGTAATATCTCTTCATCAGTAAATTTAGTAAAGTTATTTGTTTACTATAATGAAGTTGTGTGTTTGTTAATGAATTGTATGGATTGAGATGGAGGTGGAGTTGATTTTTGTTCTGTGTTGAATCTAAGGGAGTTGGAGTGTGTATAGATGATGGTTAGGTTCAATTGTTATTACAGAGTTGGGTTGTTTTCAAAACTTGGATTAGGCAAAGAAGATTTGATATTGCAGACTGTTGTAGTTCTACTTGGTGGGTTGTTTTGAAATTGTTATTGTTGTTTAAATGAAGTGGAATGAGTGGCTCGAGTCTGAGATATTGATTTGGTAGTGTGATTATGAATGATATAAGAACTGTAGGTGAAGGTTGTTCTGATTCACATGGAGTTGTGTTGAATTAGCTGGAATGGTTGTTGGGATTTGGATGTCGTTGAGTTATTTGACAGTGCAGTTGAGAATGGAATGTATTTAGAATTGGAGATGAATTGTTGTTGCAGATGGAGTCGAGTTCCGTAGTGGTGTTCTGTAGCTACTGATGTTGATTTCATGGAGTTGTAGTGAACTGAACAAGGAATTATATTACAGAGAACTGTTGGTGTTGGAAATGAAGAACACGATATGATGTTTGGGTTAAAGGTAAATGATGAATGTGGCGAGGTAATTATGAATGGAGGCAGTGTATGGAGTTAGAGTATTTGGTGAGATGTTGCAGGTGGTGTGGATTTAGTAAGGTACTGAACCCTGGAAATGGTTGGGAACTGAGTTACGATGTTTCAGTAGTTGTTTGTAGTACTTGTGAGGCTGTAGTGATCTGAAGTTGCAGGCAAGGAAGGTGTAATTGAGATGTAGTTGTAGGATTATAGTTAAGTGATTGTTGTGAAAAGCTTAAAGCTGCAATTGCAGGTAACAAGAGTTTTTAACTGTAATTGAAATTCAAAGTTTGTTTTGAATGAATGAATTGAAGTTGAAATGATAAATGAGAAGGATATATTGTAGGAATTGAAGTTGTAGTATAGTTTAGGCCTTGTGTAGTTTTTGTGTTCCTGACTCAGCTATCTAACTGAGTTGAATCAGTTTAACTCAGTTGACCTAGACTTGACTAGTTTGACCAGACTAGACTTGACCTTGGACCGAGACTTAAACATTGACTGTTAAGTTGACCTTGGACTGTCACTTTGACCGTTAGTGACTTTTAGTTGACTAAAATGAACCTTATTTTCCTAAATAGATATTTTGGACTCCTTAAGATCCGAATTAGCCTTTGGCTTCTTCTACAAAGATGTAGATATTCATAAGACATATTTAATGAACTATAGAACCAATCCAATTGAATTAGTAAACCTTAGATATGCTAAATATAGATAATGAAAAGGTGTAAAGTCATAAATGGGTTTAGAACCATTAGATAGACTTGTATGATTCTTGTGTGAGCCATTTTGGCTAGTTCCTTAGATTTCTTGTGTGATTAACAGTTAGTCTATTTAACAACGATTCAAAGAATGAACCAGTGGATCGTGGATCTCGAGGTAGGCGTATCTTGTCATCCAAAGAGGTGGGAATACATTTGACTCTTTGGTAACCATTATTGTTTTCCTTTACAAAAGTTTATGTTTAACAAACTTATATATTTCTGTTTGTGCGTTCCATGCATTATTTAACTTGTTTTACGATAATTCTGTTGATTCTGTTAATCTTTCCATGGTTTGGAAAGGACCTGTAATGTGTTGTGGTGAATATGAATTGTTATGGGAAATAAGAATTTGCACGTGTGGTATATATGATACGCTCCTTCACACTTATACCTAGAGCTTTTATGATATATTGCTTGGCAGTTTGCGAGTTCGGAATTGTCGACATCAATACTTACGATTAGGTGTGGATTTGCGAGTTCGGAATTGCACAACCATAGTATACATTGTTTGAAGAAGGAGTTTGTCCATATACATGTTTGTTTGTTACAGTGACTTGGTCACTATTTAATGTTTAGGAAAGCATGTATTGTTTTCCATCTCTTGCTTATGATTACTTGAAAGTTAAATGTTATTTCTACTTGGCACCCCTTTTAGGGATGATGTACTCACCCATTCTCACTTTCAGTTTTAGAGACAGATCAAAGATGCGCAGAGAAAACTTCGAGGAGTTGATTACGTTATTTAGATTGCTTCCGTTATGTTTATTTTGTGTTTATATTTTATCTGTAAACCAAATGACTATTGTACATGTATCATTTGAGAGGAGTTCTTGTATATGTATGTTTCAGAACGGGGCTAGTTTTTGGGTTAAGTTTTGTAGCAGATTTCTTAATTGAATGCTTAAGTTTATGATTTAGATTCTTAGTGCCTCTTTATTTAGTTAATCTCTTGGATTAGTCAGCTGTTAGCTTTGGGGGCGCTACAATAAGTCCGGTTTATCAATTGGTTCCTGTTTACCTTGATTTATCAAAATACGGAACAAAAACTCTTGGGTAGGTTTCATCTCACCAAATCCTAGCTTAAGGTACACATGATATGGTAGTAAGTTCACACTAGCTCCTAAGTCAAGCAACGCTTTCTCAAAACGGTATTTACCTATTGTGCAAGAAATGGTAGGGTACCCTGGGTCTTTATACTTAAGAGTAGTGGTATTCTGAATAATAGAACTCACCTGACTAGCTAGAAAGGCTTTCTTCTAGACATTAAGCTTTCGCTTTCGTGTACATATATCCTTGAGAAACTTGGCATAAGAGGGAATCTGCTTAATTGCATCTAGTAGTGGAAGGTTGATAGTTACCTGCTTAAAAACCTCCAATATATCATTAAAATTGGATTCCCTCTTAGTTGGAACTAACAGCTGTGGTAATGGGGCTCTAGGGACAAAGCCGGGCTCAATAGGACCCTCATTGGTCTCTTTAGAGACTCTATCAGTCTCCTCAGTTCCTGGTTCAGAAGGGTGAACTATAGCATGTTCACTATCAGGCATGGAAACCTTGTTGTCTATCACTCTACCACTCCTAAGGGTTTTAATAACATTCACATGATCAGATGGTCTTTCACCTATTTCATTAATTCCTCTAAGGTTGGGTTGAGTCTGACTAGGAAACTTACCTCTTTTTCTTAAAGACTCATTTATCTGGCTAACCTGGGTTTTCAACTCGGAAATAACTTGAGAGTTAGCCTGACCTATTCTCTTATTTTCTTCTAAACCTTGAGCAACAGATTGCTGAAACTGCACAGTGTTACGAGTTAAGCAAGAGACTCTTCTAAGCTCATAATCTTCTTATCCGAAGGGTTCTGAAACTGTGCGGAGCTGAAGGATTCTTAGTATAGCCAAAACCTGGGGGAACCTGAGAGTTACTACACTGACCTTGATTCTGGCCCTTAGACCAAGAAAGGTTGGGACGGTTTTTCCATCCAGGGTTATAAGTTTCTGAATATGGGTCAAACTTCTGACTTATCGAATCTAGTGTTGTTATAAAGAGCATTGTCTTGCTCCTCAACAGTATGGCCTTCCCAAGAAGGCTCTATTCTACCATTATTACCACTAGAATGACCTAATTCTAAGGCTTCTAACCTTTTGGCTATAGCTGCTATTTTGGCATCTGACTCATAAGATCCTTCTATCCTATTAACATTTCCTCTACTTAGAATAATTGTTTTCTGGGGTTCCCTATTATTTTCCCATTGTTGGGTCTTATCGGCGATTTCATTCAAAAATGTCATCGCTTCATCAACAGTTTTATTCTCAAACCCATCTGTGCATAAGGACTCAACCATGGTTGTTGTTGAATAATCTAAGCCCTCATAGAGGATCTAAACTAACCTAACCTTCTCCAAACCATGATGAGGACATTGAGATATCAAGTTATTGAACCTTTCTAAGTACCTATATAAATATTCTCCCTCTTGTTGGGAAAAAGTACATATTTGTGTCCTAATAGACGATGTTTTATGCCTTGGGAAAAACTTATGTATAAAGGCAGAAGTAAGTTGGTCATAGGTTTCAATTGACTCAGAGTCCAAACTATACAGCCAAGATTTGGCTTTATCTTTTAAGGAAAAGGGGAATAACCTAAGTTTCAACGCATCATCACTTAGGTTTTTAATTTTCAGAGTACTACAAACTTCCTCAAATTCCCTAACATGAAAATAGGGGTTCTCATTCTCCTTCCCTAAAAACATTGGGAGCATCTGTAAAGTCTCAGGTTTCAGTTCATAATTTGCCTCGGTTTCAGCTAACTTGATACAAGACGGACGAGAGGTCCTAGTTGGGTTTAACAAAGCTTTCAAAGTTGTCATTTCTGGCACTACCAAAGGACTAGGAGTACTAGGGGTACTTTCCTCACGAAGAGACGGATTCTCAAAACTGAAGTTTCAAAAAACGGGGCTCTCAAAAAGAAGAGTCTTCGAGCTCCCCGCCTTCACAAGAAGAACTACTAGGTTTGCCAATAATCAAACGACCTAGAGTGTTTCTTTTCCAAGCCCGTTTAAAAACTTCGGGCATACACTAGAAAAACAAAATTAAAAAGAAAAGTCCTAAAAGGAAGGGATGTTCTATGCAAACACAAACAAGGCTGACTCCACCACAGCAAACCTACTGATTTCTAGCAAACAAAAAACATGATGGCTCCACTTAGATTGTTTATAGACCAGCTTCTAATCCTTCGAACAGGAATTCGTTACAATTTAAGCAAACCCCTCTGGAATCAATCCGAGTTAAAGTAAGTTGAATAGAGGCGAGGGAAGCTCGGTGGAGCTTTGATACCCAAGGCCTCACCGGTATTACAAGGCGGCGCAGTCACACATTCAACTTACAGAAGCCGTCAAGAACTTCGAAGTATGCTTTAAAGAGTAACCAATATTTTTCGAATGACTTTCCTATTAAGCTCGCTACCCTATTGGTCTCGTTCTAGTCAAAATTTTAGGCTTAGGTTCGCGTTTGGTGCCGTTTTCCTAAGGCGGGCAAGAAGAGAACGGTGATGAAATCCGAACCCTTATCTTGTATGGCCAGTCCTTATCCTTTACTAGGAAATTAAAGCAGCCGTTTTCAAGTCCTCAACATATATGCATACGAAGGAAGACAGTAACTCGCTGACAGGGGATTCGCGAGTGTTTCGACAAACTTACCTCCCGTACCAGACGGGGGATGAACCTTTGTAGTCGACTCGGGCCACGACTCCTATGTCATGTACGAACCCGAGGGACCGAGGTGATATCGTAATCACCGTCCTTCTCTGCAAAAAGTTTATATTTAAACTACCCTTCCGTAGGGTTTAAAAATAATGTCCCAAAATTTAAAGTCCAAAGTCCAAAAATATAAAGTGCAAAAGAGAAAGAAAGTCTAAAAAAAATAAAAATCTAAAAAAATAAAATTGTCTCTCTGTTTTTTTTCTCTCTTTTTTTTTTATAAAATAAAAAAAATCTTCTTCTTTCGCTCCTTTCGCTTTGCCTTTCACTCGAAGTATTTAAGTATTCACCAAAAGCTTTGGAAAAATTTTCTTTCGCTCCAAATTTCGAATTCTGTAAGAAAAAGACAAAAACACAAAAATGTAAAGAAGAACAAATAAAAATAAAAACCTAAAAAAAATAATCTAAAAACTCTAGCCTAAAGACAAGTCCGCGTCGGCGGCGCCAAAAATTGATGTGATTTCAAAGTTGTTGTAGTAATAAGATTCGTTCAAGACTTGTGAAAGCAGATTTTAGACTTAATTTTAAATAAAAAATATAGGAAACTTAAATAAAAGTGATATGAAAAATATGGAGAAGACTGGGGCTATGGATTCCACTAATTACCAATATCAAAGTGATTTATATTCTCTAATTATAATTATGCAAATCCTTCATTCAAATTGATTCTTAATATTGCAAAAGTTGATTTTTTAGAAATAACAATTGTGAATCGAAAGTATGGGACATCAAAACCCTAGGCTAGCATGCTCCATCAATTGAAATAACAATTGTTTAACAAAAACCATTTTATTTATTTATTTATCAAGGCAAATAATCATGTAATAATTGCATAAATTAAATAAAATAGAGATTACCACATTTCATTGGCGAAATAGCTTCCTCTGTCGCCCCAGAGGATGGGTTTAGCTCATCATTGTGTAAACTTGCTCAAAATATTGATTCATGCTCAAAATTTGTTTACAAAGATGAAATGGAGAGAAAATAATGAAAATCGGGTGTTTGCAACGTTTATAATTGTTGCAAAACACTGTTACAAAGAACGATAAAAAAGAACTGCTGTTTTTGTATCTCTGCGACCCTCGTGTGACTGTCGTTGTCACTGTTGATAAACGACTTCCTATGGTGGTTTTTTGTTCTTCGTGTTCTTCAGCAGCAACATAAATGGTGGTTCTCTGTTGCGATTTTTTTCTCTTCTGTTGTTGCTCTCTGCCTCTCCCAAACTCTCCGTCTTTTTTTCTGCAACACCAGAACCCTTTATATATCCAGTAGCACCAAGAAATTTCGCTATAACTCAAGATAATTCTCTCTTAACTCGGCCTTGATGAAAAATATTCTGGGAACATTTTCTTCCCTGATTTAGCTTCTCACGCTGTTTCCCCATGCCAAATTACTCTCAACGCATCCAGTCATTGTCCAGAAGTGTTCCAACATGCAGCAGCCATGCGAAAATCTCTTGGTCACTCAATCAGGACTTGGAATGGAAAACCAACCCGTTATGCTCTGATTTCATATCTTGGGTTATCTAGCCAAATTTGATCGAAACAAACACCCATAACAGCTTTGTTCTAACAAATCACATCTACCCATGAAGTTTCAGCGATTAAATCGCACAAAAACTCCTCCAAAATCCGATCGAAAAATCTGCCTGTGAATGGAAATGTTTTCCCGCCAAAATATTTTATTTTTGAATTTTGTGAAGAAGGTCACCCCTTATCCAGTGGTCGCCCCTTATCCGTTGCTGGAGTCCGAATAACACATGTCCCTTGAGGTGACTTTAGTAATTTTTCTGGGGTGTTTCCAACAATTTTTCTGGGTTCCTCCGGCGCATTTCTAGTGTGCCTTTAGTACTTTATTCTGGGACCAAATACTACTTTTCGAGCAACTTTCTCCACAAGAGCTTATTTCCTTCAAAAGACTTAAAACAAGTTTATTAGTGATAAAATGAGTCCCAGCTAATGCGTCGCACTTTCGTGCTCATCAAATGTATTGGAGTAAGTCCTCTCAGATTGCCAAATGAATTATTGGGTGTGGTTGTTAGATCCCCGCATTTTCAATTGGTATCACAGCAGGCAAACACGTTAAAGACCTTACAATTCTGTGTTTGTAGCGATCTGATATGGACAGAGGTGCTATCTCTATAAACGTACCACCAGTCTTCGATGGCTCAAATTACTTGTGGTGGAAAATTGCTATGCGTGCCTTTCTTCAAGCGCGTGATTTTAAATCATGGGTTTATGTAGTTAATGGCTATGATGCTCCCATTGTGGCAATAGGTAATGCAACCGTTCCAAAGAATATTGGTGCATACGATGTTGTAGAGATACTTGCTGCAAAGCAAAAATCCAACGGTTTGAATTCCATCATACATGCCATTACCCCATATCTTCATCATCATGTGATTATGTGCACTCGGTCTAAAGATGCTTGGGATATCTTAGAAACATTATTTGAAGGAAATACCAGTGAAAAGGAAGCCAGGCTTCAAAACCTTAATTCCGACTGGGAAAACCTTCATATGGCAGATGAAGATTCGTTTGATGAGCTTAATCATAAAGTGTCTGATTTTATTAATGCGTCTTTTACATCGGGTAAGACTATTCCTGAAAAGGACATTGTGATGAAAATTCTCAGATCGCTTCCATATAGATACGATTATAAGAAGCATGCCATCGTTGAAGGAAATAACCTTGATACTCTTTCCAGAAGTACTCTTGTGGGAAAGATTAAATTACTCGATCTTGATCAGAATACAGTCAGAACCTCTGCGTTCAATGTTGTGACCATTGCAAATGAAGCTTCTAGCTTGTCATGGGATGATGAATGTTGATCTAATCATGTTGATTCTAATAGATCACTGATTACACAGAAGATCAAGGACTTGGTAAATAAAAGCATAAGATCCGAAAGATCATTTTATCTCTCCATTGCTTCTGATGATTCAAGTCAAGAAAAAATATCTCGGTGTCCCAACGTTTTACATACTATTGAAGTGAGTATGGAAAGTTCAGCATTCTTGGAAGAAGCTCCATGTAACTCAAATTCCAGTGAATGTGAGTATGAGACTGAGATCCTAGAATTTCTGAATAAGTATGAAGAAATTCATCAGGAAAATATTCAATTGAAAGAATTGTTGAATAAACTTGAATCATCACTGCAGGTGAAGACTCTTGAGATTGACTGTCTTAATGATGAATTCACCAGAACTTTATTTCTAAAATAAAAATAGATCAATTCTCTCAAGTATGACCTGCAAAGGTTGTCAGGAAGCTCAGAAAAAATTTCAGCAATGTTATTTAGTCAAAAGGATTTTGGAAACACACAAGGTTTAGGGTTCAAAAGTAAGACTGTAAGCACAACAAAATCGTTTATTCCATCTGGTTTTGGAACAAAATATCTTGAGAGTTGTGATAAACAAGAGTCATCTTCACAAAGCAAGCCTTCTCTGCTCTGCTCTTTTTGTGGGAATACAAGTCATGTCCAAAGTAAGTGTTGGAGATTCAAGAGGAACTATAAAAGAATTAACAAACTTCAAAATGACATGCAAAAGATGAATCGGACTCTAGAAAAGCAGTCAGAGACGCCTGGGTACAAGAAGAAATCCAAAAGAATCAGAGTTAGACGAGGTAAGTCCATTTACTCAACAAACCTTGAAATGTCACCCTGTGAAACAAGATGTGAACACTCTGTTCACTCTATTACTACCTAAACCATAGTAATAAACTGTATCCTTATTCTTGACTTGAAAAATAAGGAAAACTTCAAGGTTGATTTAAGTCGTGTAAATCTTTTGTTGATTTTTTTTTGTTGTTCCATTTTGAGCAAGTAAATATTTTATTGTTAAGATTGATAATGGATCATGAACCGTGGAGAATTTTTTCAAAAGTTCTTTAGGGTTTCACTATCCTGGAGTCTATTTATGTTCAATTATGAAAATTTTTGTTCGTTACCTTCCGTCTTTTCTAAAGATACAGTCTCATGGCCCCTATAACTAGAGGTACCACGAAAAGAGATGTTGTAGAAGAAGTCAATGTGTATCTGTGTCAAGGAATTTCTTCCTAAAGGAAAAGGAAAGCGAAGAACACGACCAATGATCCAGGTTCTTCCTCTAACTGCCTATTGTATGTTCGTCATTCTGATAATAATTTTAGGGCTTTGGTGAAGGATTTCATCGAGAAAAGAATTAATTTAAAATCTCGAATCATTTCTTCTCTAAGAGATATCTCTCACTATGAACAAATGTTGTCTTTAACAAAGAACACTCTGGGTGAACTGAAAAGAGAACTTAGTGAATTAACTGATATTTCTGAAGATTTGGAGGAATTAAATGATCCCATTATCAATGGCTTTTTTTAATAATGAGAAGGAATTCTCTGTAGATGCCCTGAGAAAGCTCTACAATGTCTAGTAAATTTTCTTTTGAGAATTTATTTCTTGTGTTTTAGAAGAATAACTAGGGTTTGGAATAGCCATTATTGTGAGCACACATAGCTATGTCCAACGTTTTCATCTTCATGTTTTTAGATTTATTTATTTACATTCTAAGTTATTTGGAAGATGATTTTTGCAATTTTAATCTTTATGATTTTATATATTGCAAATTGTTATGGGATATGTTGTTTACGTCCGTGAACCTGTGACTGTCCCATATTTGTTCAAAATTTATCTCTATTATGTCGGTATGAAAGTATTGCTAGAAGATAGAATGAACTTTTGACATTACAAAAGTTAAAGCCTTTTATGTCATTATATTGATAAAAAGAAAGGATAAAACTTTTGTTTACAAGGATTAAGTTTATTATATGTCATTGTGAAAATAGTGATGAAAAATATAATGAATCCTTGTTTATTCCGCAGTATTGGTCTTCTCCGATCCACATTTTTGTGCATATACTGTGTTGCAACGTAAGTTGTATTATGTTTGAGCATGACCAATTGAATTGATCATTCTCTTGTGGTTAATTTAGTTGTAGCTCCGTAAGTTTTCTTATGACGAGCATGGCCAATTGAATTGATCACTTTCTTGTGGTTAATTTAGTTGTGTATTCCGATTGAATTAATCATGGGTTCTCTTGTGGTTAATTCGATTGAATATTTTGGATACAAATACATGTTTTCATGTGATTTGGTTATATCAAAAAGAAATCATTCTTTTCTTGTAAAAGCAAGGTCGCCTTTGTTATTCTTTCGGGAATGACATTTTATGGGGGAGAGTTCTTTTGAACTTGTGCTTAATTGACAAGTATTTGTGGGGAGTGCAGCTGTGGAACATTAAAGGGTTATCTTGTATCTTTATAAACTCCTTGATGAATGCATTTAGCTTCGTCTTTATGATGGCATATAAATAAGTTGATATCGTATTCTCTTTTGGTCATGAAGTATCTCTATGAAAATTTCATGAGGATCTCACTAGTTTCCGTACCTTTTCCAATTTATATTGACAAAAAGGGGGAGAATTAATGTGTAGTGTGATAGTAAAAATACATATGGTTTACAGATAATTATGTAAGGGGGAGTGGTTTTCATGTTGAGACGAAGTATTGACCAAGGGGGAGTGATACATATCACCATAGTATTGTTGTCAAAGTTGTGATACAATTGAACTTTGATGTTGTGTAATAATACTATGACACCATATAACAATGATTGAGAGCATTTGTTTTCTCATTGTTATCACTACGGATCCTCAACAACGATGATGCTAAACTTACAACCTTTGGAATCATTGGAGTACTTGGAAGTGACGAAGATTTCGAGTCGTGTTGAAGATGCCAAGGAAATCAAGCATGTGGATGAGAAGCTACAACTTTTATTTATTTTGTAATCCATATGTATTGATAGTTTTGTCATTAAAATAGACAAAGGGGGAGATTGTTAGAGCACTGCTCGGTCAAACTCGCATGCGTTGCTATCTCAAGCATGTTTGTCAATGTTAGTGATCAAAACTATAAGTCTTGATTTCTATCCTATTTATAAATGTATCGGACTAGGACATAGATTGTGTAGTTGAGCTTAAACTTCACGGTGTTCATCATTTGAAGACGAAGAACTACTAAGGGGAGCTTGTGGAACTTCATCGACAAAAGGTATGTGGAGACTTGAACTCGTCTATCACTTGGAAAGTCTATTTCTACTCTATCTCCTATATTGAGACATAAGTCGTGTTACGATATAGTTTTATAGTTACACATTTGAGATTTTAAGCTGAGTATATCTCGCTTACATATTTCTCGAAATATGTGTTGGTAAGCTTTCGCTTCGACCAAGTTCATCTTATATCATGAGAAAATTTCCGAGTAACATTTTAGATGGTTTGTGTGATACAAACATTTGGTGTAGACTTGGAATGTTTCGATAATGATTATTTCAATATATTGAAAATTGCTTTGATGCTAATAGTGTGTGAAAACGGCTATTGTCATCCTCTAAGATGTTTCAATGATTGAAATAAAGAGTTTAGAATCTTGTAACCATATTTGGATATAAGCATAGTGTGTTCTCACATTAGTGTATAAGTCCAAAACCGGGAACCAAAAGTATGCATACTTGTGTGTATACAAAATGGTTGAAGGAGACTGGGTAAGTATGCGTACCCGTACGCATACTGGCGGAAGTTCACGTCCGTGAATTTCTGCTGAGTTTGAAAACCAAACCAAACTCATCCGGTTACCTAAAATAGCGTACCCGTACGCTTACTGGCGGAAAGTTCACATCCGTGAATTTCTGCTGAGTTTGAAAACCAAACAAAATTCAAATCCGGTTACTTAAGTACGTATACCCGTACGCATACTTAAGTCGGTTACTTTCTAAAATCAGTTGTGTACATGAACTTAAACATATATTAATAAGGAATGCAATCTTTGCAAACTTTGGCTATAATGTTCATGTATTGATTCTAGTGAATCAAACCGATTTTTCTTCAATTATGTTCTTGTATAATTCTATGAGAATATGGCAATTCAACAACTCTTTAACTAGTTTCATTTGAGTCATTTGAACTAGTTATGGTTAAGATGAATAAGGTTTATATGAGAGTAATCATATGGCTAGCCTCAGTTAACTATTTTTGAACCAACATGGTGTACACGTTTAGGTACGGTTACATAAACCTAAATGAGGGTATATTTCATTTATGTGTAACAAGATAAGTTCGATCTAACGGTTGAAAGATATTAGCTTGGTTGAATTAGGTTTTTCATTTAACGGTGAATATTGAATGCTTTGTTACCAAGTTAACTTGGTATGCAAACCCTGATTTGAAAATTATATAAAGGAGAACTCTAGCAACTGAGAAATCTAATCCCCACATCTCCTGTGTGTTACTAGTTGCATAACTAGAATCGATTCTCCTTTAACCTTAGTTTTCTTCTCGAGACCCTTTAGGTTAACGACTCGAAGAATTCATTGGGATTGTGCATCCAGACCCAAATATTCTCTTTGTAGTTGCGTGATCTGATCTTGCTGCTTCTATCGTGATTGAGTGCAATTATAAGATTGGATTGAGATTTATATCTCCGAAATGCAAGATAGAAAAGTAGTCACAAACACCTTCGTCTCATCGTTTGTGATTCCACAATATCTTGTTTCGCTAGTCGATTAAGATTATTGTGAGGTGATTAATAATACTAGGTTGTTCTCCGGGAATATAAGTCTGGTTTATCAATTGGTTCGTGTTCACCTTGATTTATCAAAAGACGGAACAAAAACTCTTGGGTATTTTTGTGGGAGACAGATTTATTGAATCCTATAGATTTTTCTGTGTGAGACAGATTTGTTTATCAAGTCTTCGACTTTGTGTCGTATCAACTCTTAGTTGTGGGTGAGATCAGCTAAGGGAATCAAGTGTGTAGTATCCTGATGGGATCAGAGACGTAAGGAGCGCAACTGTACCTTGAATCAGTGTGAGATTGATTAGGGTTCAACCACAATCCAGTCCGAAGTTAATTTGTAGTAGGCTATAGTCTGTAGCGGTTTATACAGTATGGTGTTCAATCTAGACTAGGTCCCGGGGTTTTTCTGCATTTGCGGTTTCCTCGTTAACAATATTCTGGTGTCTGTGTTATTTCTTTTCCGCATTATATTTTGTTATATAATTGAAATATCACAGGTTGTACATTAAGATCAATCAATTAGAATATCCAACCTTTGGTTGTTGATTTACATTGATTGACACTTGAACATTGGTCTTTGGTACCGTTCAAGTTGTTTCACATAATAATCAGGCTCGCGGATTTCTATCTGTTTGATTTGCTGATTACATTGTGAAATAGAGATATTATAACTCTTTGATATACTTTAGTCTATATTGAGTCTGAATGTCTAGTTGATTCTCAAGAAAGTGTATTGAAGTAAGTCCTCTCAGATTGCCAAACGTATTGTTGGGTGTGGTTGTTAGACTCCCGTATTTTCACTTGCTGCGTCTTCTACTTTGTTTTCCGCATTATAATTGTTATTATAATTAAGTAAAATACACAAGTACGTTAACTCCGTAATACTTGATAGTGATCCTACAGAGTTTGGTTATTACCGAACATATTATCAAGTAACACACTTTGTTTTTGTATTGTCTCGATCTTGTATCCATAGTCAATCACATAAGTTATCTTGTTTTCGTATTGTCTCGATCTCGTATCCATAGATGATCATACAAAGTATGAACAAAATTACCGTATTGTATCGACTTTTTCCTTAGACGATCACATTCGGTAGAGGACTTATAGGTTGAAATAAAAAGATTGTGGTGTATTTGGGTACCCTCGTTTTTCAATTTGTATCAGAGCAGGCAAGCACGAAAAAATATAACCATATGTATTTGGTGCAATCCAACCTATAAGAACTGAATCTAATAGCTGATTCAGATAACATTTTGCAAGATTGCGAATACTCAAAAGTTGAAAATGCTACTAATTCATTAACTCATGATTCAGGAGTTAAGGAGACTAATGGTGCATTTGAGACAAATTATGATGTCAAAGAAGATGCTGAGAAAGAGTTTGTAAAACTCCTAAAGCCTATTAGATCTCTGTCTACAAGGATGTTAATATTAAAGACAAAATCTAATCTTCTTAAGAAAAAGATCAGAGAAAAGGACATTCAACTAAATATTCTAGCCAAAGAGAATATAGATCTAACTGTCAAAGTAGAAGATCTTGATAAATCTCTTACTCAAGAACAAGAGATTCATTCAAAGACTCTGAAAAATGACTCTGTTGTGATTTCTTCTGATGAAGAAACTAAAAGTCCTTGCTCGACTTTTATAGATCGTGAAAACAAGATATGTTTGATCACATCTGGAACAGATCATGATGATGGTAGTCTGCATAACTACATCAAGTCAGAAGAGAATGAAAAATCATCTTCTACAACTATTGATGATCAAACGAAATCTTGTCCAAAGGAAAACTTGAACCGATTCTGTGAGAACGATCTTAAGGAATACTACTTTCAGTCAGTTGACAGGATACTTATACTTCTTCAAAATGCTATTGTAAAAGTATTAAAAGAAGTATCTTGTCTTAAAAAACTGAAAGATCATTCCTCAGTAGAAAAACAAAATATACCCCAACCCAATAAAATCAACTCAAAAAAATCATATGAAAGAGTTGATGATCACTTCTGGAAAAAGGTTCCACCTCACTCATGTAGAAACAATCTATGTTTACATGAAGATATTTCACCTACTGAACGGTTCCAGAAGAAAGGGAAGGAAATAATTTCTGCCGAAAGAAACAATCAGGGAAGATTTCCAATAATTGTTTCTGATGATCTAGCTGATGTGCATAATAAGGAAATCCTTAGAATGAGAAAATCATATGAAAATCTCATTAATAGAATTAAGAGAGATTTATCCATCTTTCTGAAAACTCTCACATCAGTACAGTTTCTCCTCATGATCATACTTTTAGATCAAGGAAGGATCATCCTCTTGAGAGAAAATACTTTGGGTGAAACCTCCAAAGAGAAACATGAACTATGTTTCTGATACTCGTTGTAAGCATGATAAGGCTTACTCTGATACAACCTAGTTGTACGGAAAATATGCACCCTCATCCAAGTTCGTGCTCATAAATTTTGGGATGAGGAAGCACATAAAAACGAGAGCACATGGTTTTGTGCTTGTATCAGAAAAATCTGTGACAATCTTTGGATAAACTGCGAATCCATTTTGTCTACAAAAATTGTTCATGTTTACCATGATCTTCCATAATTAGGTTTTATTTGAAAGTTTTGATTTTTTTTAATAAACCTTCCAGTATGAGAATTTCGGACTCAGGAAACAAAATATACTCTTCATATATTTTTGGGAATTCCTGGATATTTTCTGTCTTACTTGTATTGAGAAACCCTGATTAATTCTTATTTAAATCCTTGAGCATGCCTCCGATAACTCGTAGTATTACAAAGGTAAATAAGGAGGAAACTCAAAAAGTTAAGAATTGTCAAGGAATCGGTACAGAAAGGAATAAGAATATTGTATCAAAAAACATGTCTGATTATCAATCTGATAGTTCTACCGGATCCCAAGATGAGTCATGTCTGTTGGATTTGAATCTTCAAGATCCAAAAGAAACCAAGTGGATATCTTCTGTTATATCCATGGTTTTTAAGAACTAAGAATCAATCTCATAATAACGGTTCAAAAACAAGATTGGCTAAAGGATATGATTGAAGAAACAAAAGCTGATCTTGCAGACCTGAAGAAACAAGTTGAAAAGCTTGAAAAACAAGAAGTGGTTGTTGACAAGTCTCTCGAGACAAGCTTCAAGAGTTTGAAAACTGAAGAAACCACAGTGAACAATCAGAGCACCACCAGGGATTAAGTTATATGCTGTAAAACTTAATCAGAAATTAGACATCAATGTATTGATTTATCTCGATATCTTTGTATAAGGTCTATTTTGAATAAAACTATCATTAATATTATTCATGAATAAAATTATTACTTTTATAATTTTTGTTTCATGTGATAGTTATCTATTACATATCATGTGAATGAATATTTATATTTTTGCTATGTGTTTTCTGTTTATGAGATGTCTGATTTCGGTTTTCATTAACTTTAATATTCGATCTCATATTATCAAACCCTTATATTTTGTGTGACTTTTTGATTAAGCGGGATCAAGTTCTATCCCATGTTGGTAGGCTTTATCAAAGGATCATAAGGTGTTCCGATTGAAACACATATGTGAAAAGTCACAATATGTTGAATCAATTTCTGGGGAGAAGTGTCTGCGGAAATTGAGGTAATAATTTTATTTGTTAGTTAATTATTTTCCTGTTTATATTGTATATATATATCTTTGTTTTGGTCAACGAAATTTCGGTACAATTGATATGTTCCATTATGTTGTGTATGGATTGTTTATGTGATTCAATTGATTCCGGTTAAGAAAAACAGTGTCAATTTATTTGGCTTATTGTTCGGTATGTTCTTTATTATTGGGTATCAAGTGTTTTTGCTTAACGAAATTCAGTGCAATTGCGGTGCTGTAATGTATATATTTGTTCAATTGCTCCCGGTTAAGAAAATAATTGTGCAAGTCAATTTATCTTGGTTTGTATCTATAGTTTAAGGCTTACGGATAAGAGAAACTAAGTTAATTCTGATCTTGGTTTGTATCTATAGTTTGGTCCAATTGATTACGGATAAGAAAAACTAAGTTAATTCTGATCTTAGTTAGACTTATCAATTTGAGGATTCAGTTATTCAAGTCTAATCGAATGCCTTGACAAGAAAACTAGTTAAATAAGCTAGTGTTTGTCTTGTATAGAGGGAAAGGTATAAGTTATTGTCTAAATAACTGGAGCCTAATGAGAAAAATAAAGTTAATTCTGATCTTTATTTTGGTCTTATCGAAACAAGCGATTGTACATACACAATCGGTCCAACAAGGGAATTGAGTATCTTAGTCGAATTCTTGGATTATAGGAAAAATTGCTTCGGGCAATTGTTTCCTTGATAACATATTGAAACTAAGTTACTTTGTATTTTTGGTTTTAATATTGGTTATCTAAAATGGTATGTGAAACCTTCGTGCTTAACTCTTGTAGGTTGTTTACAAGTCTTTTAGATTTGTAAGATCCTTTCGGTTTATCCTTTATTTGCTGGAAAATTTGTCATTTTATGACAAAAAAGTATATGGAGTAAACAAGTGATTTTTAATCACTAGGAAAGGAAAATTGTGCTTAAAAGTTATATCTAATGAAAGAGTAAAGCATTGACTAAGGGGGAGAAACATATCATATGGTGTGCAGTAATACTTACTACAAAAAGGGAATAACAAAGATATTTGGATTCAATATTTACCTAGGTTACCTTTATGGGGAGTAAAATCTTTTTTTATTCAAATGTCAACAACGACATTTATTGATTGAATATATGCAGGTTATTATGCTGTTGAAACTTGGAATCAAGCGTATGAAGAATGAGTTATTTTGTAATTCGTTTAGCTCCATATGTAATAAGAGTTTTGTCACTAAAAATGATAAAGGGGGGGATTGTTAGAGCATAGCTCGGTTGAACTCACCAAGTGTTGGTATGTCAAGTTTGGTTGTCATATTTTAGCATCAAAACTCATCTAGAGTCGCTTGATTAAATACTAGAGTCAACTTCATTTAGGTTATACTAGAAAGTATAGGAATGTTGAGACATACAAGTATTACTCCGAAGACCTGAAGAATGTGAAGAAGTAACGAACTACAACGACGACATCATCCTTCCACTTGAGGTTAGTAATACTGACTTGAACTTGTTTCATTCCTAACGTATCTTTCAAGTCGTGCTATATTGAAAACATAACTGTGAAGCTGTATATATTGTATATATTATATATTATACTCTAGTGATGTGACATGATCATAGTATTAAGGAATTAGACTACGAAGTATAACGCTTATCTTTTGAACTTCGTAGATATGACATCGGCATAATCTTGTATATATTGTTATGATTATGTGAATGGGTTATGGTGAAGATTTCATCCTAGGAAACAATGTTTTACATTTGTGTAAAGGAAGTACATTCATAAACTTGTTTTGCGAACCGAAAGGGAAATCAATAGGATTATTGGTCTTGCTATTCATTGCATATCTTTGGATGACCAATATATGTGAGTTGGTAGAACCGATTTTAACTTAGCTTATGTATCTTGCTATAACTGATCAAAATGCCTAGACTTATGATTTGGTATGAGCGGTCTTGGTAATTGGTGTAACCGATCCTAAGTAATCACCATGAGATGGTATGATCGATCTTTGTAATTGGTGTGGCCGATCCTAGTAATTAGTGAGTGTTGTGTGACCGATCTCTGTAATTGGTGTAACCGGTCCTGGTAACTGGTGTGACCGATTACAAGTAGATACCATGTGTATATGAAACCGATCCTTGTAACTAGTGTAACCGATCCTAGTGATTGGTGTGACCGATCACAAGTAGGTACCATATTTAGGTATAACCACTAGTATCGGTCACGCCAATCACTAGGATCGGTTCTACCTAAACGTGGTATCTACTTTTGATCGGTCACAACAGTCACTAGGATCGGTCACGCCAATTACAAGGATCGATCACACCAATTATAAGGATCGATCATACCATCTCATGGTGCTTACTTAGGGTCGGTTATACCAATTACCATGACCGGTCATATCAAATCATAAGTCTAGGTATTGTGATCGGTTATACCAAGATACATAACCTGAGTTAAGATCGGTTCTACCAACTTACACATAATAGTCATCCAAAGATATGCAATGAATAGTAAGACCAATAAACCTATTGATTTCCTTTTCGATTCATGAAACAAGTTCATGAATGTACTTCCTTTAAACAACTGTAAAACATTGTTTCCTAGGATGAAATCTTCACCATAACCCATACACATAATCATAAAACTATATACAAGATTATATATCTACGAAGTTCAAAAGATAAGCGTTATACTTCGTAGTCTAATTCCTTAATACTGGTCATACTATTATGATCATTTCACATCACTAGAGTATAATATACAATATATACAGCTTCACATGTTATGTTTTCAATATGCACGACTTAAAAGATACTTTAGGAATGAAACAAGTTCAAGTCAGTATTACTAACCTCAAGTGGAAGGATGATGTCGTTGTTGTAGTTCGTTTATTCTTCACATTCTTTAAGATACGTTAGTGAGTTCAGAGATGAATCATTACAGCTAGGTGATACTTCTGGTTCAGGCAGTACTTTCATTTGTTCCTCACAGAAAGTCAGATCAAAGCTAGGATCATCAACTAAGAAGTCTTCAACTGCTTGGCCTTTTGTTGCCTTCCTAGGTATGTAGTTCAATCCAAATTGATTCAAATAGACGCATTTGGCCAATCTCCCTATTTTATTCTCATAAACTGGGAAATCAACTGCTTGGCCTTTTGGTAAAACAATCTAGACTGGGTATTTTGTGCTAACATTCACTTTCCATCTTGATAAGTACGGTATGAGCTTGATAAAGGATAAGTAAATAGCAAAGATAACCTTTTCGATTTGAGATGTACTTGGTTTCTGGTGGTGCCAGGGTTTTGCTAATGAAATATATTGGCTTTTTCTTGTTATCTTCGACTTTAACCAGTACTACACTCACAACAATTGAAGTATTTGCGATGTAAAGATATAACTCTTCACCTGGAACTAGTGGAGATAGTATGGTCATGGATGGGAGGTAAGCCTTTATTTGATCGAAATCCATTTGACATCCTAGGTTCCATTCGAAATCTTGCTTCTTCTGAAGTAAATTGAAGAATAACCAACACTTGTAAGATAATCTTGGAATGAATCGACTTAAATCCTCGAGATTTCTAGTCGATTGCTGGATATCCTTCTTGCATGTCTTGTAAATCTCGAATTTTCAATGGATCGACCTCAATCCCATTCCTGGTCACCATGAATAGGGTTGTCAACGGATGAATATCCGTTGGATATTTGGAAATCCGTATCCGATAAGTTAAGCGCTATCGGATATGGGATATCCGATAATACCCTATAGAATATCAAAATCAGATATCGATTCTGATAGGCTACGCTATGGGATATCGGATATTTATCCTATAATATCCGGTATCAATCGAGGAATCCACTCTGAGCAAGAAAAAAACACAAGGATTAGTTCCTGATGTTAAAGCGTATACGCCGTAATGGTTAATGACATATGTGCGAAAGTATATTAGTTGGGGGCTACAATATATATTGATGTACAAAATGGAAGGGTATAGTTGCATAGTCATCACTGCCACGATCAATATCATAACAAAATGGTTTTTTTCTGAAAGCTAAGATGTTTGGAGCTATTTAGCTTCTTCAAAAAAAAAAAAAATCACCAAGCAATACTTTTCAGGCTAGTTTTTTCTCTCCCTGTGGAAGCTTAAAAACTTAAAACACTTCACCGAACATATGTTACTTGTATGTTGAAATTTACACTTGAGAGATCCCAATGTTAAATCCTTTTGGAAACAACTAATTGGATGAGTTTAATTTTATCCCAGCGCCAAGTTGTACATATAGAATCTGTATTTCCATATCATCCACAGATTTCATCCTCAGGACAAATGCCACAAATCGATTGGGTATGTCCCATTGATAGCTGCAATGAAATATGGTGTTGACTTATCCTAACCATGATAACCGAGAGACTTAACTGTAATTTTAAACGGAGACAGCAGGCAGACATAACATAACAACTCAAATTAACGAATTTTCAAGAAACAAATACAATATGCAGTGCAAACTTACATTTCTGTCGGATATCAGATGTTAACAAACGGATGAATCCTAATCCCATTCCGATATGTTAAGGAAGAAATATCCGATAAAAAATCCGATCCAATATCCAATTAAACAGATAAAATCCAATAGGTTATCGAATACCCGAAAATGGATTCCGGATATCAGATTGATATCGACATCCCTAACCGAAAAACTTACCGCCATGGACTCCAAAGCACATTTAGATGGATTAACCTTCTGTTGATGGGAGAAAACGATTTACTGGCTTTTTAGGAAAGTGAAGAGACGACCGTGCGTACGGAGACTGTTAGAGCATGTCTCGGTTGAACCCACCAAGCATTGATATGTCAAGTTTGGTTGTCATTTTAGTGAATCAAAACTCATTTTAAGAGTCGCTTGATTATGTACTAGAGTCAACTTCGTATAGGTTAGCTTGAAAGTATTAGGATGTGAGACATTACAAGTATTACGAAGACTTGAAGAAGTGAAGAAGTAAGAAGCTACAACGACAACATCATCCTTCTGTAGAAACCGAGGGGAGCGAACGAGCGAGAACGGGGTTGACCGTGCCGCCCGGTTCAATGGTCTCTTCTAAGTGGGAAGGGTGAGGAATGACAAGAGTGATGTGTGTGCACAAATGCTCATTCGTTCGTGAATGACGATGCACATGTGATACAAAGATAACTTCTCAACGGTTCGTGATTAAAAAGTTAAACTTTCTAGAGATCTTTTGAAGTCGCCACCTGACTAAGAGGAATCAGAACCCTTTCTAACTAGTTTGAATTATTTCGAAATAACAATCTAGCTATGACTTACATGTTCATGGTCTTCTATCATAGAGTCTAGGCAAGGAGATTCTAGTACGGGATGGGAAGGTATTAGGCACCCATCATCCGCCCAATCACATGATTGGCCTCTACTTCATGATTAAAGGGGGAAATGATTACAAATTATCTTATCAAAATATACATATGTATTATTATGATGGTTGACTCGGAATATGAAGGTTCAACGTTTAGAGTTGAGGACAACTCTAAATATGATGACAAAGAATTGAAGACACTCCTAAGCTTAAAGGGATATCACCTAATAGTCTCGTGTGACTAAGGTTCAATGTTAGAGTTGGGGACAACTCCAGATATGATAGCAAAGAATTGAAGACAATCCTAAGCATAAAAGATTATCACCTAATAGTCTCGTGTGACTAAGGTTCAACGTTAGAGTTAAGGATAACTCTAGATATGATGGCAAAGAATTGAAGACAATCCTAAGCATAAAAGAATATCACCTAATAGTATCGTGTGACTAAGGTTCAATATTAGAGTTGAGAACAACTCTGGATATAATGGCGAAGAATTGAAGACAGTCCTAAGCATGAAAGAATATCATCTAGTAACCTAGTGTGACTACAGATTCAATATTATAGTTTAAGCCAACTCCCGAAATTATTGATAGAAAATTAATATGTATGTGCGACCCTTAATCTGAGATGGAAGACCATTTTTGGCCCACACTTGGATTCGTCCACATAAAAATGTAAATTAATAAGTTATTGCTCAAGTATGTATGTGCGACCCTTAATGGGGATTTTACCCACACTTGGATTCGTCCACATAAAAATGTAAAGTACTAAATTATTGCTCAAGTATGTATATGCGACCCTTAATGGGGATTTTACCCACACCTGGATTCTTCCACATAAAAATGTAAAGTAATAAATTAATGCTCAAGTATGTATGTGCGACCCTTAATGGGGATTTTACCCACACTTGGATTCGTCCACATAAAAATGTAAAGTAATAAATTATTGCTCAAGTATGTATGTGCGACCCTTAATGGGGATTTTACCCACACTTGGATTCGTCCACATAACTAAAGGTAAAATAATAAATTAATTCTCAAATATGTATGTGCGACCCTTAATGTGAGATTTTACCCACACTTGGATTCATCCACATAATTAAAGGTAAATTAATAAATTAATGCCCGGATGATCTTAATGGGTTGGGGTATCCCACGAGGTCGTGGGCTTTGTTTTGCCAACGCCCGGGTCGATCTGATAGAACCCTAATTGCGCTCCTTTAAATACCTCGTCTTCTTCTTCTTCTCGACCATCAGCTTCTCAGTTCCCTGCACATCCACATCCTTCGCCTTCAATGTCCATAAGAGACCTTAGAACACCGAGTGAAATCTTTCTCATCACCATCAGTAGATCCGAGTTTTGGTCTTCTTTCCTTCTATTCATATCTTTTATAGAGATTGAGAACATGTTCTTTTATTTTCTGCTTGTTTGGTTTATTGCTGTTGTTATCATCTATTGGTGGATGAATGAGATCGAAATAAGAGGAGGTTAGATGAAGAACACCCTCTTCGATGCTGAATCAACCAAAAGAAGGCTTCAGCCGGAGTCTCATTACAGATCCGCACAAGGTTCATTTTTTCTTCATTCGAGGTGAAGACATCTCGAGATTTAGCTTAATGTCGGTCGGAAGATGAAGATCTGATGTGTTGAGGAAAAATGCAAGATAATTCCATATGTAGATCCGGAGTACATTTAATGATAAATCGGGGTTTCAAAGGTTGAATCTAGATTTGGATTTTGATGATCTTTGACTAGTATGGATGATCTTACATATGATGAAGATGTCCGACCTATGTGTGACATATTCAGACTCAATCATCGTCTTCATCCTCCCTTTTACTTTTGGTTTATTGCTTGTTGTTGTTTCCTTTTGTTTTTTTGGATCTGCCAAGAGAAAATCATACATCCTTCATGAACGATTGTTCTAGATCTGATGTAGTTGTATAACGATGATCTTGTAAAGTTTTCCATGTGAATGAAGCGCCTCGTTCTTGTGGTGTACTCGTCTTGACTTTGACCTGCACTGCTGATAAAATATTGAATCCGGTGAAGGAACCTCAATTAGTTTAATCGTCCTGTAAACATGTCATCTCAAATGTCGAAGAGCATGATTAGAAAAGATTATTAACCAATTTTTTTTAACTAGATCTTTTTTTTTTATTTATTGCCTCAGTCACCTATTTGGTATGTGCATGGCACAATATCATCCTAAGGTCTTCCTCATTGGCATCTTCAATTATTATTATTATTTATTTATTTATTTGAAAACGGTACTTTTAAAATTCCACTTATTCGAACACAAACTTAAGTAAAAACCTTCTTTTTTTTCTGTACAACGTTAAAGATTTGATAAACAGAAAGTTGGAGAAATTTTGAACTTGAAAATTTATGTCTCAGTTGCCTATCTGGTTGCGCATAACACCATATCAAATCCTAAGGCTTTCCTCATCGACGTTTTTTTTTTCCTGAAAACAAAAGTTTTTTTTTTTTTTTTAAGTATTTCGAAAATAAAGATAAATGATTGACGAGAACCAACAAAAGAAAGGAAGTCGAGGAATCGGAACAAACTGTATGTAGCGCTGAAAAAATTGAATCTTGGTGGATATCCCGAGCCTCGATGTGATAGCCAAATTATCACCGATTAGTTGGGTCGAGACAACAGACTTTCATCTTTTGACTTTTGTGCTGAGAAGAATATCGATGTATGTTACTCTTTAGGCATAATACCTATTGAATGGATCTGCATTAGTAGGTCTGGGATGTTCTTCACCATTTAAGTCCATCAACTGTACCGCCATTCCTTGAAAGATCTTTTGACAATGAATGGGCCTTTCTACTTTAGCTTGACCTTTCCCCTAGGGTATGAATGCTTCAGCGGACAAATTTCTTTGAGATCTCCTTCGTTGAAATTGCATGGTCGCACATGTTTGTTGAAATTGCGCGCAACTCTGTTTTTTTTTTTTGTTTTTTTACATTTTCTTCATTTGTTTGGTTTTTTGGTTTTTCTGATTTTTTTGGTTTTTCTTTTTCTAAATTAAAGGTGCATTAAAAGTACAAATACAACTCTCCGGGGTCCACGAGGACTGTTCTGGAGCATCTTTCTTCAGTTGTGAATCCCCACCACCCGTTCCTCTTAGGGCGTTTTTTTCTTGGCGTCAGAAGAAGGGCATCCGATATTTTCGGTAGCATTGTCATGAACGATCATACATATGTAATTATCAGGTCAGGAGGATCCTGTAAATACGACTGTCCCTCTATTTTGATGTCAACTTTCCGAGAATTCTCTTTTTCGTTTTGAGAGGAAATCGTCCAATTTTGCACGACGACTTCAGTCTTCGAGAAGTGTTCTATGAATGCGTTTACCATTGTGGACCATGTTGAGAACTTGACCTGATCATTGGTCACGTACCACATGAGTGTGCCACCGATCAAGCTGATATTGAAGTAGTGTTTCAGATAATGCTCCTCATCCATCTCCCATTCCTTCATATATGAGAGATACGACCTAAGGTGAATTATGGGAGAACTCACGCCATTGTAGATTGGGAACTCTTTCGTCTCAGGAAAATATGGTCCAACACTTGTAGGGTACATGTATACCTGGGTGGTATCTTCTTGGACTTGATTTGGTATGGCCTGGACTTCTCTTGCCCCTGGAATTTCTGCTTTGCGATGTTCTTCTCCTTTGATGTGTATATCTAGGAAATCTTCTTCATCATTAGAGAGACCCAAAAAATCATTGAATCGAGCCTCTAAATTTGAAAGAGCTTTCTCGGATTTTTCCAACTTGTTCTTATAGGACATTACTTTCTTCATAGCAGAGTTGATGCGATACTTGAAATGCTTTTTCCGATAGAGAAATTCATCCATTGCCTCTCTTGAGTTAATATCATATTCTTCAGTTTCAGGAAAGCCAGTAGCACCGACACAAATTTCTGAAGTGTCATTCTTTCTGTCAGGAGATTTCCTCATCCTTGAAGATTGAATCCCGCTACAAAAGTAAACTTTAATAGCTTCGATAGCATCTTCCTTAGTAACTCTTCTAGTTGTTGGAGACATATATCCGACATAATATAGTCAAAGATGATAAATTTGGGTGAACATTAGTACAATAATAAAATATTGTAATCATTTTCCCTTTAGTCATTTTTTGTGTCGAATCTCTTAAGTTTCCCCAGTGAAGTCACCACTGTAGAAACCGAAGGGAGTGAACGAGCGAGAACGGGGTTCCGCCAGGTTCAATGGTCTCTTCTAAGTGGGAAGGGTGAGGAATGACAAGATTGATGTGTGCACACCAATGCTCATTCGTTCGTGAATGTCGATGCACATGTGATACAAAGATAACTTCTCAACGGTTCGTGATTAAAAAGTTAAACTTTGTAGAGATCTTTTGAAGTCGCCACCTGACTAAGAGGAATCATGACCCTTTCTAACTAGTTTAAAGTATTTCGTTAATAACAATCTAGCTATGACTTACATGTTCATGGTCTTCCATCAGAGAGTTTAGGTAATGAGATTCTAGTACGGGATAAGAAGGTATTAGGCACCCATCATCCGCCCAATCACATTATTGGCCTCTACTTCATGATTAAAGGGGAAAATGATTACAAATTATCTTATCAAAATATGCATATGTATTATTATGATGGTTGACACGGAACACGAAGGTTCAACGTTTAGAGTTGAAGACAACTCTAAATATGATGACAAAGAATTGAAGACGCTCCTAATCCTGAAGGGATATCACCTAATAGTCTCGTGTGACTAAGGTTCAATGTTAGAGTTGAGTAAAACTCCAGCTATGATGACAAAGAATTGAAGACAATCCTAATCATAAAAGATTATCACCTAATAGTCTCGTGTGCCTAACGTTCAACGTTAGAGTTAAGGATAAATCTAGATATGATGGAAAAGAATTGAAGACAATCCTAAGCATAAAATAATATCACCTAATATTCTCGTGTGACTAAGGTTCATTATTATAGTTGAGAACAACTCTGGATAAAATGGCGAAGAATTGAAGACAATTCTAAGCATGAAAGAATATCATCTAGTAGCCTAGTGTGACTACAGATTCAATATTATAGTTTAAGCCAACCCGCGGAATTATTGATAGAAAATTAATATATATGTGCGACCCTTAATATGAGATGGAAGACCATGTTTTCCCCACACTTGGATTCGTCCACATAAAAATGTAAAGTAATAAGTTGTTGCTCAAGTATGTATGTGCGACCCTTAATGGGGATTTTACCCACACTTGGATTCGTCCACCTAAAAATATAAAGTACTCAATTATTGCTCAAGTATGTATGTGCGACCCTTAATGGGGATTTTACCCACACTTGGATTCGTCCACATAAAAATGTAAAGTAATAAATTATTGCTCAAGTATGTATGTGCGACCCTTAATGGGGATTTTACCCACTCTTGGATTCGTCCTCATAACTAAAGGTAAAATAATAAATTAATGCTCAAGTATGTATGTGCGACCCTTAATGTGAGATTTTACCCACACTTGGATTCGTCCACATAATTAAAGGTAAAATAATAAATTAATGCTCAAGTATGTATGTGTGACCCTTAATGTGAGGTTTTTCCCACACTTGGATTTGTCCACATAATTAAAGATAAAATAATAAATTATTATTTCATAACCACCATATAGATGGTGAATCATGATTCATCTAATTATTAATCCATAGTTGATAACAGAGGAGAAAAAGGTCTTGTTGTTATACCTTGAATGTAATATTGAGCTTGGAAAGATCCTTACAATGATTTTTTCATTTTGGATAGATATTCTAAAAGTAGTTAAAGTAATAGCAATTTAATGCTAATCTCTTAAAAACTTAAAGATAAATACTTGATAGACTTAAACTAATTTTTTGGGTTTTTTGATAAAAGTATGCTAATATTAATGTAACGGATTATAATGTAACCAATTATGTAATACAAGCTAACTAAGTACAAAATGAGAACAAATGATTGCTTTAGTACTTGTATGATTTTTTATTGCTCGGAAAGAATACTTAGAGTAGGTGTAGGAGTAGGATTTTATGGAAAGAGATGTTATTTTTGGAATGGGAGCCGTAGTGGTGTTGTTTGGTTGTCTTGTCCCCCTATGTGGAGGAGTAGGAGTTGCTTTATACAGGCAATGAGTGGGTTGGGGAATAGTGTGAGAGTGAAGTACAAATAGTGTAATGATTGGTGGTGTAAATGAAATAGGAAGAAGAGATAAAGAAAGTGATTATTTTTTATTTTATTTTTGCATGTAATGATGGAAATTATTGAGGTGATTTGAATAGTATTTTTTGAGAGCTGAATAGAGTATTTGGTTGGAGTAGAAGGATTTATTATGGGAATTGAATAGTGTTTTGGGAGTTGAATAATGTATTTAGTGGAGTAGGAGGATTTATTTATGGGGAATGGAATAGTATTTTTGGGATTTGAATAATGTATTTAGTGAAGTAGAATAGTTTAATGGGTGGAATTAAATATTTATTTGGGGAGTTGAAAAGTTGCTTGGGGAGTAGAATAGTTTTGTTGGGTAGAGTGAAAATATATTTTGGAAATGAATAGTGTTGTTGATCAATTAATGATTTACTGAAAAAAATCACTTAGTGAGAGAGGGAACGGTTACATAGGATGATGGGATGACCATGTAGCGCCCAAGTGCTTGAATGAGCATGCACCAAAGTCCTTTGAAGGCCAGTTGGTGAAAAGATGATTAAATGCTGGTTTAATCATTTATTAAAATAGTGCTCGTCTGAGCATTAGGTAGTAAAACCTAATTATAGAGAGATGATATACCGACCAAGGGGTATGAAACTGGCCCTTGGTGATCGTGGGACCAGCTGGTGGTCGATTGAACAAGTTCCAAGTTGGTTGGAAAGAGTTTGAACCCAATATGAACTGTAGAAGATTAATTAGGTCAAAATCATTGAATGTGGGACCGGATTCTGCAAGCCTAAGGACTGACCTTGGTCGGTCAAGGTGGCATGCATGTGTCACCATATTGTCCGTGTCTCAATTCTGAGATATTTTGATATTATCTGACGCGTGTTCGAGCAATATTTTGGATTTTCAGAAGAGTTTGATCTCGACTGAAACTCTCGATTTTGCTCGAATGAGCAAGTAGAACTTTGCTCATGCAATCAATATTTTAATATTTGCCGTGAGAAGCCTAGTCGGTCATGTGACCATTTGACTTTTTGGATTTTTGACAGTTTGAGCAATATTTGAGAAAATATGGAAAACCCAGGGTTTCGCTCAAACGAAGGAGTTTCATAGATGAAGGAAGAAATAATAATAATAGAAAAAATAATAGATGATAGGTTGTGGGACCGGCCATGGCTAGGGCATGGCCGGCCGGCTAGTATCCCGGTCCCGTGACACCCTTTCCTATTTTTTTATTATTTTTCATCGTGTGAGGGAAATGTGGAGAAACTAAGAGTTTTGCTCAAACGAGGAAGTTTGCTCGAATGAAGGAGTTTTCATGAGATTAGGAAAAATAATAAAATAAGATAAAATAAAATGAAGAGGCGTAGGACCGGCCACGGCGCCATGGCTGGCCGGCCGATGAGCCCGGTGCCCTAGGCGCTATTTTATTATTATTATTTTTCTTCCCTATTTTGCATAGGTTTCCTCGTTCGTTCTTTTTTTGAATGCTCGTTCGTGCATTATTGTTAAGTACACTCGCACCATTTTCTCGGGGCTTACTTGGTGGTGGCCCAGATGCCCGTAAGTTGAATATTTATTACTAACCCATGGAATTCTGCTGGGAAAATCCATGAATTGAAGTAACGAAATATTATAAAGAATGTAGAATATTTTCTAGGAATCCAATTGATGAACCCTGCGACAAGAAATAATTAATTGATGGCTCTATACTAGCAGGCGAGCTTTCTAGGAGCATTATACTTATTCGAAAATCGAGGTATGAGCTAGTTGAAGCGTCATACTCGTTTTGAATGTTTATTCTGTAAAGTCAGGGAACATTGCGACATCCTGAAGACGTTATTGCTCTATACTAGTGATTAATACATCTAGGAGCCGTCCAATCATTCTGATTCTATACATAAGTGAATACTGAAATTGCTCAGTTGATGAAATATGTCGTGGTCTCAGTTGAGAGACTGCATATTCATACGTATTCTGAGAGGCAGAACACTCAATCAGAGGTTATCGTTGCATGATCTTTCATGCTCGAATTCTGAAATATATATTTCACATACGTGTCTGAAGTCGGTCAGAAATATGCAACGTTATGATTTGACGATTTTATCCTTCATCAAAAATCCACCATCAACATTAAGTCCCCTGCTTAGTGAGGGACAGTCATGTTCCGCAGTAAGCACTCTATGGTGATTTTTTGTAGTTATAAACGAAATAAGTAATTGAACTTAGTCGTAAGAAAGAATGTTACCGGATTTTCAAATTTTCTCAAATGATGTTTCGTACAAGCGAGCTATTGCTTGAATGATGATCCCAGTAGGATGACGAATCATCATATGACGAGCATAAATTGGTGTGACACCGCTGATTTGGGTGGTGCGACGTCCAATCATTTTTGTAGACACTGATGTGAGCATCCTTATTATTTTGTTGTGCTTTAATTCCACTGCTTTTATGAAATTTGCATCTACGAATGATATATTGAAGTAGAAATATTGTATGGATGTCACAACTACTTTGCAAGGATGACTGATTCTCGTGATGGAACTTCCAAAGATGATACTTCCAGAGATGATACCTCCGCAGATGCGACTTCCATAGATGATACCTATGTAGATGAGACTTCCAGAGACGAAGAAGAAGAAGCACCTGGAGTAAAGAATATTCTGAACACTGATGATGACTTCTTCGTGGTTCAGTATAGACCTGAAAAACGTCTCCCAGGTTTTTCGTTTCTCCTTCTTGTAAATCCCAGGGATATTACTCAGAAAAAGTTGGTGTCTCCTCGAGCGATAGTTCGATTATGTCTACGAGGAGGACACTATTATGCTTCGCATATATAATTCAAGATTTCTCGAAAACCTTTAACAGACTTTTCTGGATGGGCGAAACATATGTTGGGTTATGATCGTGTGCGAGTCATGCTGGATCGTGCACAAGTGACACGGGCTATCCAAGCACCTGGAGACTTATTTATTTATCATGATGTACGAGGTATGGTAGCTTTGCTCGCTCGCTGGTGTATTCCTACTCATACTTTCATATGCATATGGGGAGTATTTACCATCACTTTGGAGGATGTAGTTGCTTTATTGAATCTTCCGGTTATGGGTAATTTTCCTAAAGGACTTTCAGCAGAGGAGACTGCAATGTCTGACGTCTTGAAATCTACGATGCATGACGTTAATAAATTATCTAGAAAATTTTGGTATTCTCAATGGTTAAAGTAATGGTGGCCGAGAGATAGGGTTCCTGAAAGGCCTGTCGACGGTACATTAGCCGTTGCTGCTTTCTTGTGCTTGTGGCTGTCCAGAGATATACTTGAAGATAGTGGACACTTGTTGAAGTCATTTGTGATTACTTTTGCCATTAATATGGCTCAAGGTGAGAAACTTCCCATCGGTAGCCTGTTCTTGGGTTCAGTATTCTCCAACTTAGACTCCTTAGTCATAGATTCCGGCGTTTTTAATGGCTTTATGAAAATTGAAACGTATGTTAATACAATGTTTATCCAAGCCTTATTGTGGGAGCGCTTCAAGAATTATGCATCGACCCCCTGTAGCGTCTTGCAAGGACCAAATGTTAATACTCGTCATGCTTTCTATGAGAAAGATAATGCCAGGATTATGTGTTGGTACACAAAGCAGCCTCGACTCAAGACACGCCTCACTGATGTATTAGACAACGAGTCTGAGTTTAATTTTCGTCTGTGGGTGTCGATTCCTTTTTCCGTATGACAATTGATCACTTTTAATGCTGCTTAAGAGAACATCACTTTGATTCCGGTACAAACCTGGGTGATGGTGAGAGATCCTTTATACTGAGTTGCACTCCTGGTTATTTAGTATCATTAATACAAGGAAATTTTCTGGTGGAAGAATATAACATCGATAGAGCAGTTCGACATATGGTTCTTGATCAGTGTGTTCCGAATTTATGAAGGTACAAACCAGCGGTTGAACAACTTAGTGCTCATTTAGATTGCACACATGTGGAAGGAAATGATTACTTGTTTCCTTGTTCTGACCAAGTCACATATGCAAATCCGGGTTATATAGACTTCTGGCATCAGCAATTTGAGCGTTTTCATAATTTTGTAATGGATGCTCAACCTCTGGTACGAGAACTTCCATCTGTTGAGATGATTTCTGATCGACCAAGATTGAAGTATCCATCCAGTGGTGATGAAATAAAAATACTTCTAGGATGTTCACAAGTAAGTACTCTTCTTATGATATTTGTAAAGACATGATAATCACATGTTAATCATTTCATCAGCTTTACCACATGATGGTCGTGTTGTAAGACCTAGGATCAATGTAGACTTCACGGAAGTGGAAAAAAGTCCCCGTGGCGGAGAAGCCAGAAGTAAGGATTACAGGATGTTACCGAATAATGTAAAGTCCCCGGCTGTCTCTTTGGTGAGTTGTTAACGCTTCTTCTACCCTGAGTTTTCCTTGTCCATGTAATTAGGATCGTAAGACCAATTTTTGTTAATTAATTTCATAATTTTTCTCCATCAAGTATTTACGGTCTCTGACTCGCTCCGGTTGAGCAAACAACTCATGAGTCTAGTGATGAAGAAGAAATCGATGTAAGTACTCCTTCACGTAATCGATCATGATGCTTCTTGAATAAAATAATAATGATTGTTGTTGAAATATCCAGGAGGAAATTGTCATGGATAATCAAGATGTTAATAATGCACATTCGCATTCGAATGAGGGTGAGAAAGAGAATTCTCAAGAGTTGGAACCGAATGAAGGTCATAATGTTCCTAATGGTGATCCGACAATATTGACCCCTCGAACGATTTGGATACCACTCAAGTAAGTTTCCATCTTGTATTTTCTTCATTGAAGTATAAAATTTCTGATTTGTGAATGAATGAATGGAAATTTTTGTCGAAATACGTCACCAGAAAATCCAGAATTCAGTCTTTTAGCAAAAAAGCTGTACAATCTTCATCCGATGTCAGATTTTCGCGATCTACCCATGTTTTCTCATGACCAGGAAATTTACTAGCTTTTTCAAAGAATATTTTTGAGTTTTGAGCATGTTTAGAGGTCAAAATATATGAAACAGTAAACTTCCAGGAAGTTTTCAGAAAATTTGCAGCTGTCATGTAGTCTAATGTTCCAACTTTATATTTTTGATCATTCATCCAATTACTGTGAATTCTGGATATGTAGAGGACATCCATACGAAGAGAATGACATGTGACTCAACCTTAGATTCCTTACCAATTGCTCCCAGCTTGTCATCCTGTGCAGGGAAGTGTAAAATCTCCTCAGATGAGCTCGTTGTAAAACGTCTTTTGTAACTTTTACACTATTCGCTCGTGTCTTGAATGCATACTAAAGAACTTTGATGATGTTATATCACTACATTATGAATTTTATGATTGCCTTTGATTTTCATGTTTGGAGTGCTCTAATCCCATGTAATCATCATATTAGGTGACAAATGACGAAGTTGAGGATAATGGAACCAATAATAATGATTCAAACAATATGGTGAATCAAAATGATGATACGACCATCTCTGCACCTCAGAGCCATAAAGAGGTTGTTATTAAAGTTGCCTAAGAGACGAAAACCCAAGTTGTTGTTGCTCCGGAGATAGAAGAAGTTGGTCCAGCGGTCGAGACTCGTATGGTGGTGCACGAATACCCTAATGCATGGATTGTTTTTGATCCTCCATTCGGTGAGTTACTCACATACCATGAGCTAGTCGGTGGATTTAGTGTTCTCACTGGATATGCTGGCATGTATGAGAAGTTATGGAAGAGGTGTGGTCACATCGTCGTTACCAAAGACCCCAAACGTAGTTACTTTTTGACAATGCAAGTAGAATCTATCTTGCGTGTTATAGATGATATACAAACCAGAGTTAGAAGTGTTGTTGCTCCAAATGTACTCTTTGATTGGGAGTACAACTTGGAGAATTTTGAGAAACTTGGATTTAATGTGAAGTGGCTTCGTCAAAGAATTAACATTATCAATGACACACGTGATAAGAACATACTCTTTCCCAGTGATTTTGTGGTGGAGAAGGAGGCCAAGATTGCTAGATTGACCGAAGAGCTGGAGTTGGAGAAGGCAACTTTGTAAGTCTTGAAGAATGCATAGGAGCAGAAGTCTCACTCTTCCGGTTTCTTTTAGTTTTCCTTCCATGATCTATTGAACTTTAAACTTACGAGAGACGTGAGGTTTTACTTTTGGTTTTGATTTTGATTGATTTTGGATAAGTAGATGATTGAAGATTTTCTTTTGGATTTGATAGAGATTTTCTATAAGTAAAATGAACTTTGATTAATTGCTGAATTCAAATACTAAATGCAAGTATTGCAAATTTTTTGGAGAAATTGAAAATACTGTGAAAGAAAATCCTAAATGCCAAATCTAGATGTTTTGGATGTTCATGCCTCAAAACACCTGATACCTCAAACGTCCAGCATCTCAGGCGTCAAAGGATTTGAGACAATTCTCGTGTATTACTGCCACGTTCGCCTTGCCATCCATGTTAACTAATTTATAGTATCCACTGGCCTTAGACTTAGCAACCATGAAAGGTCCTTCCCAGTTGGAGTTTCTTGCAGAATGAAGATTGCACTTAGTTACTTTGAGAACTAGATCTCCTTCATGAAACTTGTTAGGCTTGACCGTTCGTACTCTGCATATCTTATGTTGGTTCGGCATTCCTTTCATAATGGGATTCCATGCTTATGCAGGCATCATAGCTTTCCAATTTTGTGGCACATGTGGACATTCGTGCAAAGGAGAATACCCAAGATATTCCTTGTTGTGTTTGGACATTATTTCCGCAATGAATGTCTCAGTGAGATGCTCAATCCGGAGAGGTTCCATATTCAACCACGTAGTAAAATATTGTTGTGGTGAAGCTACCTATTCATAACACCTAGCAGTGGTAGAGTTACTAATAGGATTGAGTCCCCGGACTAGGTGAGCATGTTTGAAAACAGATGATATGGACGTATGAGGAGGAATGAGACTTGCGTGAGTGCGGAATCTCCTGATAAATGCTAATGCATCTTCTTCGGGCTCTTGTTTTCATAAGCACGTAAGTGCTATATTTATACCCATATTTATATTAGTTAGGACTCGATATTTTTGGCTAATGAAATTATTTTTGTGCTTTATAGAAAGTACGAGCAAATTCGATCACCGTTACAATATGTGTCTAAATGGAAGTAAAAGGGCGTATGCTGCTAAAATCACCGTGGCTGCATATCTCTGCACAAGAGTCCGAGTTCAGTTGATGGGCTTGTGAGCTGTTAAGTCATCTAATGTTGCCGCACAACTCAACCATATCACGGACCACTAAGGAAGACGTGTCTCTCACATCTTTACCAAACAGAGAATGAATTTTCTCTTCCCTTTTCTAAGACAAACAACAGATATGTACTTGCAGATTCCAACATCTTTGAGCTTGTTCTGTGGTAATTATTCGAGGTGGTGGTGTTACCACAGTCGTAGCTGCGCAGGGAGGAGAAGATATAATTTGCAGTTGGGTTTAATTAGAAGTTTTCAAGAAGAAAAATGCACAGATGCAAAGAAAGGTGACGTTTCCTGTATTGGAGCTCTCGAGATGAAGAGACGAAGTAGTGCTGTGGGTGTTGGTCGAGATGTTGATTGTTTGAACGGTGATGGATTTTATATGGATTTAGAACAAATTTGGGGTTCGAATACTGATTGAGAAGTTCAGGGAGTTGATGTAACGGTGATGGGGTCTGAAGTTTGGGAAACGGTGAACTGGTAGCTGGTACAGTTTCAGGGGTTTGGCAACAGTAAGATATGGAGTTGGTTAAACTGGTTGTAACTGGTGAAGGTAATTAGCCGGTCGGGGAACATTAACTGTGCAGTTGGCGGTGGTAGTTAAATGGAAAAGATTATTGATGCATGCACATACTCCAGCTGGTAGCTAACAAATGAGAAATGAAAGAAGAATGATATAACTTGGACTTCGTGCGAACAATTGAGTGCTTGTGAGACCCACGAGCTTGGACGTGGTTCAGATGTTAGAACCTAAAACAAGAAAGTTCTTTTCTTGTTTAACAAATGAAGTTAGATGGAGACATGTTAGCCACCTCCTTTAATGTGGGAGCATATAAGATTTTGCTTCTAAACACGTACTTTCGTGTATTGGAGAAAGTCACCAAGATATTTACCAAATTTAGACCATTAGAGCGCATGGATTCTGGATGCAAAATCAAATGGAGAAATATCTTACCTTTTCAGTAGTGACATGCACGAAAGCAAAATCAAGTTATTTAATTACAATATATCTCCCATGTTTGGATTATGGAAAGGGAGGCAGTGGGGTAAAAAGATATCGACACAATCTGTGAAGGGAGGACGGTGACTGGGCCGTAAACAAGGAGTAGGCTTTGAAGATTAATTTCTCCGGTTTTCATTTTTGCTTTAGCTAGTTTTCTTTTACATGTTTATATGGTTTTTGACGAAGTCATGTCTAGCTAGAGCCATGTTATGTTAGGTTTAGATGGAAGCAAATTTAATTGTGTAATTCTCTACAATGATATTTCTAATAATGATTCACTGACTAGTGATTTCTCTTCATATAATTTGGTATTTAATCGATTATGTGATTTTCTTTTTATTATTTATGCTTTTCAATTGATATTTCGTGCTTTGGTTAAATCCCCTTGACGTGGTATGTTTTAGGATTGATAAGTAATGCTTTAGAATCACTACCTATGAAGCGAAGGAAATTACAGCGGAGAAACTATAGTTTAGAATTTAACATACCATCTTCCGAGACATGAGATTGATTTCGAAATTTGTCTTGAGTAATAAATAGAGATTAATAGAGTTCTATATGATTGAATTGGTGGAAATCAAAACCCTAGTAACCCACTAATTTGGTTACGTCTTTATTACTTATTATTTCATTTCGTCTCGAACATCTGAAAATCGTTAAGCATCATCTTCTTGATTAGTTAATTCTTGGTATTAGTTGGTAGTAGTATTTTCACACTCCTCATGCGAACGACATGTACGTGCCATTGTCTACGAGTTAGACATTGTGCACTTGCAATATATTTTATTGTAGGTTTCTGAGCCTACCAAGTTTTTGGCGCCGCTGCCGGGGAATGATTGCATAATATTCTTTGATTGATATCTTGTACATAGTTTATTTATTTATTTATTTTGTACATAATTTATTTTTATTTTTATTTTAGATTTATGTTAGTTCTTTTTACGCAGTTAGTTTGATTTTTTTAGGTACCTTAGTCTGAAGTGCGGTGATTGAAACCATTAGCGGGTGAAAAGAAATTAACTATGCACTCGCAAAGCTTTTGCAAGAGCCAGTTGGAAGATCCATTAGAGGTTTGCTTAGCCCATTTTGGGTACGATTTTGATGATGATAGTGTTATTTGTGAAGTCAATGCCTTGTTAGACTCTAGACCACTATTAGACACTAACAAATGGAAGCCCAAAATAGAACCTTTAGTTCTGTCTGAGTCTCGAATAGTTCCATCAGTCGAAAAACCTTCGACGTTGATCTTTAAGCCAATGTCTGATTTTTCTCATCTTGATGATATTAATAATGACACCTTTGTAGATGATAGTGTGTTAGAGCATTGCTCGGTCAACCTCGCATGCGTTGCTATCTCAAGCATGTTTGTCAATGTTAGTGATCAAAACTATAAGTCTTGATTTTTAGTCTATTATAGCTAAGTCTCGGACTAGGATAGAAAGTGTAGTTGAGCTCAAGGAATTCATGGCGATTCATCATACAAGCAGAAGAACTACTCAAGGAACCAGTGGAACTTCTCGATAAAAAGGTATGTGAAGACTTGAACTTATCTATCACTCAAAAGTCTATCTACTCTATCTCCTACTCTTTGAGACAAGAAGTCGTATACTATATATATAGACTTGGATTATATACATTTGGTATTTCGAGCCGAGTATACCTCGCCTATCTATATCTCGAAATATGTGTTGGTATGCTTTTCGCTTCGATCAAGTTTATCTTTACCTAGTGACGAAAGTCATGATATGTTTCAATCACTTTGAAAATTGCTTTGACGAGAAATGGTGTAACAACTTTATAACGTCCTCTAAGAATGTTTCAATGATTGAAATGAGAGTTTAGATTACATAACCAATGATGGACATAAGCATTGTTGTGGAAACACATTTATGTATAAGTCCTATTCTTTGAACCAAAGTTTGCGAACTTTGTTGATCAAGAGAAACCGGAAGAATGGCTTGTTGCCAAGCCCGCGAACTGCCGAACTTCTCATCCCGAGAAATTCTGCCGGAGTTGACAAACTAGTTGCGCGATTACCAGTCCGCGAACCTAGTGCGCGAACCGGCAGAAGGTCTTTCTCTGAGATTTTCTGCTGGAGTTTGTAAACTCTGCCCGGTTGCTTAAGTTCGCGAACCTAGTCTGCGAACTTAAGAAGGTTATATATCTGAAGATGATTTCTGAACTTAAACTTAAAAAGAATAAGGAATGCAGTTTGCAAACCGTGGCTATAAAAGTTCATGAACCGATTCAAGTGAATCAAATCATCTTTGCTTCAATTGTGTCTTGTGTAGTACATAAGATTTCCTTGCAATTGAAAAACTCTCTAACTAGTTCATTTGAAGTCATTTGAACTAGTTATGGTGAAGAAGAACATGGTTGATATGAAATGCTCATATAGCTAACCTTTTGGTTAACTATTATTGAACTAACAAGTGCATATGTTTGGGTACGGTTAACAAACCTAGAAGCGTGCATTGTCAAGTTTGTGTAACAAGCTAAGTTTTCGATCTAACGGTTGAGAAATATTAACTTGAATCTAAATCGGGTTTTCATCTAACGGTGGATATTGAATGCTTTGTTACTAAGATAACATTGATTGCAAACCCTGATTTGAAAGACTATATAAAGGAGACATCTAGTATTATGCAAAAATAATTCCCACACCTTACGTGTGATACTAGTTTTCATACTAGAGTCGATTCTTCTTTAACCTTTGGTTTTCTTCTTCTAAAACCAGGTTAACGACTTAAAGACTTCATTGGGATTGTGAAGCCAGACCGATACTACTTTTATCGTAGTTGTGTGATCTGATCTTGCATCTTCTATCATACGAGTACAATCAGATTGATTGGCTTGAGATTGATATCTCCGATAGGCAAGATATAAAAAGTAATCCCAAACATCTTCGTCTCATCGTTTGTGATTCCGCAACATCTTGTTTCGCTACCATACGATTAAGATTGTTGTGAGGTGATTGATAACTCTAGGACGTTCTTCGGGAATATAAGACCGGATTATCAATTGGTTCTTGTTCACCTTGATTATTGTCAAAAAAAGGAAGAAAACCTTTAGGGTTTATCTGCGGGAGACAAATTGATCCTTTGATAGACTTGTCTGTGTGATACATATTTGTTTATTGTCAAAGCCTGCGATTGTGGATCGTAGCAACTCTTAGTTGTGGGTGAGATCAGCTAAGGGAATCAAGTGCGCCGTCTCCTGCTGGGATCAGAGGCGTAGGGGTGCAACTGTACCTTGGATCAGTAGGATATTGGTTGGGGTTCAACTACAGTCCAGTCCGAAGTTAGCTTGGGGTAGGCTAGTGTCTGTAACGGCTTAATATAATATGTATTCAATATGTACTAGGTCCCGGGGGTTTTCTGCATTTGCGGTTTCCTCGTTAACAAAACTTCCGGTGTCTGTGTTATTTAAATTTCCGCATTATATTGTTTTATCTTTATATTTGAAATAATACAGGTTGTGCGTTAGATCATCAATTAGAGTAATCCAACCTTTGGTTGTTGCTTGTCATTGATTGATCCTTGGATATTGGTCTTTGGTACCATCCAAGTTATTCCTTGTGTTTGATTAAAAACTCGCTGATTTCTATTAGTTTGAGTAAATCAAAACAAGAGAGAGATAACTCCTTGATATACTTTAGTCTAGATTGAGTCTGACTGTCTAGTTGATTCTCTAGCAAAGTATATTGGAGTTAGTCCATACAGATTGCTAACCGAAATATTGGGTGGTGTTGTTACACCACCGCTTTTTCAATTGGTATCAGAGCAGGCAAACACTCTAAACCTAATAAGTTTGTGTTTGTTCGTTCCTTAAAAATTTTCCCATGGGAAATGTCTTTGGAAAACTTGCTCTTGGCATCTGTAACGCACGCCAGAGTTCCTTAAAGATTGTTCAAGGATTATTATGGTTAAAACTTTCTGGTTCACATGATAATCACATCTCATCCAAAAAAGGAATATTTGGATGATGAGAAACAATCTAAAGGAAAAAATAAAAAGAAGGAAAGACTGGGGAAACGTTCGTCACGCTCAAGGATATGGAATCTCACTAGATTAACTCTTGATCTCTTTGAGGAATACTATCATAATGGATCAATTGATAAAGATCTATTTAGAGCGTTCGAAGGCGTTTTTAAACTCTTAGAAAAACTTAATTCTGTTAAGTCTAAGAATTCTTCTGAAAAAGGTTCTATACATGTTAAACTATCAAATAATATTGTACAGCCTAGGAATCAGAAGAATTTTCCTTCTAGCCAAATCAAACGAATGATAGAAAGCTCTGACTGCCCTGATTATCATCATTATGTTGATTATATCACGGGGACTGTTCACACATATTAACCAGAATTGTTGCATGAGAAATTCTCTGCACATTATGCATCTTGGTAATATGCCTGGCACTACCCCATTTGTATATATCTTGGAATGGGGCAAGAAATGGTTGAGTTGTGTACAGTTTTGTAATTCTCTTTTAGAATAACAAATAAAGCTTTCTACTTCTAAGAAAATCCCACTTTCCTTGTGTGGGTCGCGGTTCACAAACGGGTCCAAGCCCTTTATTGGTTTTATAAATAAGAAGTTCCCGCACCCTTTCCTTCTACATCGCCAGTCCGCGTATGAGAACCTCTAGGGTTTTTGTGTTTTCCTCCATTGAAGCCTCCTTGGAGAAATTGAAAGAAAGGGCGTTCAAGGTTCACTTCAAGTAAGTAAATTCCTCTGGTTCCCTTCAATTTCTTAGATCTCATGATGAATTCTAAGAGCTCAAGAAGCTCCAAAAGCTCAAATTCCTCTAGCATGGATTTTCCTTGTGACCAAAATTCTCTTAGGATTAGTTTTGTGAATGATTCTTGTGCTGGAATTTTTGAAAGTATTTCATCTAAAGGTTTTATCCTAGAAAAGAAATTGGAACTTTCTAGTGGGTATGAAGAAGATTTAGCTTGCTTCAAAAAATTCAAGCTTGGAAACATCTTTGATGGTCTTGGTCAAGGTTTTGATTCTTTCACAAGAATTTTCTATGCCAACATTCATGATGTTGATTTTGATAAAATGGAATTCAAATCCATGGTAAATAGAGAAAGATTTCTTGTTGATAGATAATTAATTTCAAGGATTACCAACATTCCGTTGGGAAACATGCGTCTTCCAAGACCAAGTGAAGAACGTCCATCTTGTGATGAAATCTCTCTTGGGCTTTGTGGCAAGTAGGTGACTTGGAATCAAGGAAAATTTCCTACTAATGATCTTAGTATCCCATTGATGGAATTTGGAAAACTTGGTATCCCCAATCTTTGTCCCTCCACAATTGAAAACTCATGGTGGAATCATGAGTTTGCGGAATTAGTATATTTCCTTGATTCAGGTGCTCAAAGTCTCAACATATGTGGTTTTATCATTTATCAAATGGCGTCGATGACTTCATCCATCAAGATGTTAGGCTATCCCTGCTTGGTTGGACAAATCTGCTGTGATCGTGGTCTTGATTCGATTGGCAACTCTCTCGGAGTTCCCAAACCGTTTCGTCTGTGTACCTTCAGGCACATAAGGGAGAATGTGTGCAAAAGGAAAAGAGATGCTTCACTTAACGATTGTGACCCTACATCTTTGAGTCTTCTTCAAAAAATTCACAAAGGTGTGTGTAAGGTCGAGTCAAGGGTGAAGTGTGTTCAAGAACAATTGTCATTGGTTGCAACAAAGTTTCCCGAGTTCAAGGAAGAATTGAACACAATTCAAGCATCTTGGGGTATCTCCGATGTGGAAGAAGATGAGTAATTTGTGTTCTTGTTGCCTAGTATGTCTTCTTTTTGGTTTAGTTGAAAGAATAAATAGTGCTTGAATAGCAGTGACTGTGACTACACATAACTATTATTTTTCATCTTCTTTTTAGGTTTATTTCGTTTAAATTCTATAAATATTTGGAGGATGATGTTTTTGCAGTATTAATATTTATGATTTGATATATTACAATTTTTTATAGGATATTGGTGTTTACGTCCATGAACTATGTTTGTCCCATACTCTGTCAAAAGTAAAGTCGTTTGTGACCCGTATTCACGTACTGGTAAAAAAATGAATAGACTTTTGACAAATACAAAAGTTAAGCCTATATTGTTAAACATTTTATGGAAGATAGGTTAAAATCTTTTGTTTTCAAGGATTATGTCTATTAATATCGTTCTGCAAATAGTAATTGAAGATAGAATGAACCCTTGAGTATTCCGCAGTATTGATCATCCCCGATCCATATTTTTATGTATTACTGTGAGGCTCCGTAATGCATCTTATGTTGAGCACTAAACAACCAAGTTGATTTATTAGCTTAGTTGGTGTTCCGTGAGATATATTATGTCGAGCATATTGAACTAAATTAATCATCTTGTTTGGTTATTTAGTTATTGCTCCGTAAGTTTTCTTATGTCGAGCAAAACAAATGACAATTAAATTGATTACTTTTGTGATTAGTTTGGTTGTGTATTCTAATTAGATTAATTATGGGTTCTCTTGTAATTAATCTAGTTGAGTATTTTTGTGTCTCTATAATTTCTCTTATGTTGAGCACAATCAATTGAATTGATCACTTTTTGTGTTTAATTTGATTGCGTATTCGGATTAAATTAATCATGGGTTTAGTTGTGATTAATTTGATTGAGTTTCTTGGATATAGAAAATCATTCTCATGGTTTTTGGTGTCCAATAAAATCCTTCTTTTCTTTGAAATTAAGGTCGCTCTTGTTGTTCTTTCGGGAAGGACATCAAATGGGGGAGAGTACTTTTGAACTTGTGCTTAATGGTCATATCTTGAGGGGTGTGCGGCTGTGGAATATTATAGGAGTTATCTTGTATCTTTAAATTCCTTGATGAATGCATTTAGCTTCGGCTTTATGATTGCATCTAAATTATTTTGTATGTATTCTTCTTTTAGTCTATGAAACGTCTCTTTCAGAAATTTCATTAGGATCCCGTTCTTGTACCTTTGCTAATTTTATTGACAAAAAGGGGGAGAATTAATATGTAGTTCATACTACAAATACATACGGTTTTCGGATCATTATGTAAGGGGGAGTGGTTTCCATGTGAGATGGATTATTGACTAAGGGGGAGCGATACATATCACCATAGTATTATTGTTAAAGTTGTGATACAATTGAACTTTGACACTGTGTAATAATACTATGACACTGTATAACAATGATCGAGACTGATGCTTTCTCATTGTTATAGCTACGGATCTTCAACAATAGTGATGCTAAACTTACAACCTTTGGGATCATTGGAGTACTTGGAAATGACGAAGATTTCGAGGAATGTTGAAGATTAGACATGTGGAATAGGAGCTACTAAAGTTTCTTTATGTTTTTTGTATTCCATATGTATTGATAGTTTTGTCACTAAAATTGACAAAGAGGGAGATTGTTAGAGCATTGCTCGGTAAACCTCGCATGCGTTTCTATCTCAAACATGTTTGTCAATGTTAGTGATCAAAACTATAAGTCTTGATTTTTAGTCTATTATAGATAAGTCTCGGACTAGGATAGAAAGTGTAGTTGAGCTAAGGGACTTCATGGAGATTCATCATACATGCAAAAGAACTACTCAAGGAACCGGTGGAACTTCTCGACAAAAAGGTATGTGAAGACTTGAACTTATCTATCACTCAAAAGTTTATCTATTCTATTTCCTACTCTTTGAGACAAGAAGTCGTATGCTATATGTGTAGACTTGGATTATACACATTTGGTATTTCGAGCCGAGTATACCTCCCCTATCTATATGTCGAAATATATGTTGGTAAGCTTTTCGCTTCGATCAAGTTTATCTTTACCTAGTGACGAAATTCATGATATATTTCAATCACTTTGAAAATTGCTTCGATGAGAAATGGTGCAACAACTATATAACTTCCTCTAAGAATGTTTCAATGATTGAAATGAGAGTTTAGATTACATAACCAATGATGGACATAAGCATTATTTTGGAAACACATTTTATGTATAAGTCTTATTCCTTGAACCAAAGTTTGTGAATTTTGTTGATCAAGAGAAACCGGAAGAATGGCTTGTTACCAAGTCCGCGAACTCAGTCCGTGAACTGCCGAACTTCTCATCTCGAGAAATTATGCTGGAGTTGACAAACTAGTTGCGTGATTACCAGTCCGCGAACCCAATCCGCGAACCCAGTGCGCGAACCGGCAGAAGGTCTTTTGCCGAGATTTTCTGCTGGAGTTTGTAAACTCTGCCCGGTTGCTTAAGTCCGCGAACCTAGTCTGCGAACTTAAGAAGGTTATATATCTGAAGATGATTTCTGAACATAAACTTAAAAAGACTAAGGAATGCAGTTTGCAAACCGTGGCTATAAAAGTTCATGAACCGATTCAAGTGAATCAAATCATCTTTGCTTCAATTGTGTCTTGTGTAGTACATAAGATTTCCTTGCAATTGAACAACTCTCTAACTAGTTCATTTGAAGTCATTTGAACTAGTTATGGTGAAGAAGAACATGGTTGATATGAAATGCTCATATGGTTAACCTTTTGGTTAACTATTATTGAACCAACAAGTGCATACGTTTGGGTACGGTTAACAAACCTAGAAGCGTGCATTGTCAAGTGTGTGTAACAAGCTAAGTTTTCGATCTAACAGTTGAGAAATATTAGCTTGAATCTAAATCAGGTTTTCATCTAACGGTGGATATTGAATGCTTTGTTACTAAGCTAACATTGATTGCAAAACCTGATTTGAAAAACTATATAAAGGAGACATCTAGTATTGTGCAAAAATAATCCCCGAACCTTACGTGTGATACTAGTTTTCATACTAGAGTCGATTCTCCTTTAACCTTTGGTTTTCTTCTTCTAAAACCAGGTTAACGACTTAAAGACTTCATTGGGATTGTGAAGCCAGACCGATACTACTTTTATCGTAGTTGTGTGATCTGATCTTGCATCTTCTATCGTACGAGTACAATCAGATTGATTGGATTGAGATTAATATCTCTGATAGGCAGGATATAAAAAGTAATCACAAACATCTTCGACTCATCGTTTGTCATTCCGCAACATCTTGTTTCGCTACCATACGATTAATATTGTTGTGAGGTGATTGATAACTCTAGGCTGTTCTTCGGGAATATAAGACTGGATTATCAATTGGTTCCTGTTCACCTTGATTATTATCAAAAGATGGAACAAAACCTTTAGGGTTTATCTGTGGGAGACAGATTGATCCTTTGATAGACTTGTCTGTATGAGACATATTTGTTTATTGTCAAAAGCCTGCGATTTTGGATTGTAGCAACTCTTAGTTGTGGGTGAGATCATCTAAGGGAATCAAGTGCGCGATATCCTGCTGGGATCAGAGGCGTAGGAGCATAACTGTACCTTGGATCAGTGGGAGATTGATTGGGGTTCAACTACAATCCAGTCCGAAGTTAGCTTTGAGTATGCTAGTGTCTGTAGAGGCTTAATACAGTGTGTGTTCAACCTGGACTAGGTCCCGGGGTTTTTCTGTAGTTTCGGTTTCCTCGTTAACAAAATTTCTGGTGTCTGTGTTATTTTAATTTCTGCATTATATTGTTTTATCTTTATATTTGAAATAATACAGGTTGTGCGTTAGATCATCAATTAGAGTAATCAAACCTTTGGTTGTTGCTTGTCATTGATTGATCCTTGGATATTGGTCTTTGGTACCATCCAAGTTATTCCTTGTGTTTGAGACTCGCTGATTTCTATTAGTTTGAGTAAATCAAAACAAGAGAGAGATATTAACTCCTCGATATACTTTACTCTAGATTGAGTTTGACTGTCTAGTTGATTCTCTAGCAAAGTATATTGCTAAGCGAAATATTGGGTGGTGTTGTTAGACCCCGCTTTTTCATAGTGGGTTAATGAGTCATGATATTATTGCTCCATTGAGCTCTTGTTCAGCGAGTGAATTTGAACCAACATATGTTTGTGCACCCTATTTTGCTGAATTTGAAAAAATACCAGCCGAGGAAGTTATTTCCTCAGACTTAGAGCCAGATTTAGGGAGTACCACAATTGTTCAATCTGATTTGCTTCATTTTAACTCATATGATTGGGCAGATTTGAATTATTTTCCAAATAAGATTAAATTTAGTTCTAGCTATCTACGTACCAATCATTCTGGTTGCAGGATTATCTTTTCAGCTAAACTGATATGTTGGGTCAATCCCCAACTTTTTAGACTCTGTATATATGATTGGAAGCTTACTTTGGAGTATCAACCTCACCTTGTTTGAGATTACGTGCTACTGAAAGCATGGAAATAAATAACTTTCGCTTCATGGGAGTCAACCCATCAGATTTGTTCCCTTTCCTCTATCTTTTATTTTTATTTGTTTAGTTTTTGCATATCACGTTTTAGAATTTCCCACGAAAACTTCTATGTTGGATAACTCAATTACATTGAGGAAAATGTAATGTTTAAGTGTGGGGGAGCAACACTTTCGTTAGTAATTTTGAAAAAAAAAAAGAATTGCATAATATGACCAGTTGTGGAGCGGGTCTAAAAAAATGCAAAATATGACCGGCTGTTGAGCGGGTCTTAAAAATAAAAAAATTGCATAATATGACCAGCTGTGGAGCGGGTTTTAAAAAAACAATTGCATGATAAAAAAAATTTGCATGACATGACCAGCTATGGAGCGGGTCTTTCTGATTATCTATCTCGATGTTTAGCAGACATTTCTCGATATCCAGCTGTTGAGCGGATATTTTTCCAGTTGTAGAGCGGATATCTCTTATTTATCCGTTGTTGAATGGATATCACTCTTCATATCCAGTTGTGGAGCAGATATATTCCTTATTTTGCTCGAGGACTAGCAAAATATAAGTGTGGGGGTGTTTGATAAGCGCGTAAGTGCTGTATTTTATACCCATATTTATATTAGCTAGGACTCGATATTTTTGGCTAATGACACTATTTTTGTGCTTTTATAGAAAATACAAGCACATTCGGTCACTGTTACAATATATGGCTAAATGGAAGCAAAATGGCGTATGCTGCTAAAATCACTGTGGCTGCATATCTCTGCACAAGAGTTCGAGTTCAGTTGATGGGCTTGTGGGCTATTAAGTCATATAATCTTACCGCACAACTCAACCATATCATGGACCACTAAGGAAGACGTGTCTCTCACATCTTTACCAAACAGAGAATGAATTTTCTCTCCCCTTTTCCAAGACAAACAACAAATATGTTGATGAGTGCTAAATAGTGCATATTTCTACACATTTTTATTGGCATTTAACTCATCTTTTGCGCTTTAAAATCATATATTATCCCAAATTATGTATTTTCGTTGTTTTCAAGAATAAATTCTTGTACTAATTAAATTTATGTTTTTAGGTATTAAATAAAGCTTGGATGAGAAGCCAAAAGAAGCGGAGAATTGGTGACAATGGAAGAGAGACAACAAAACTCCCGCTAAAAGGCAGTGAAGAATATTGTTTGCATCTCATCCGCAAGTGAAGAATGTCGTTTGCACGACCCAAAACTAGAAGTGGGCTTGAGATTCTTTAGCTTTGAAGAAGCCATGGGCCTAAAAGAGATAAAATCCAAGACCAAAGCCCGTCCCCATCCTGAGCCGTCAGATTCGATACAAATGATTGGCATCCAATGGCATCTCTATCCGAGACATCATCAAATGAAGTGTCCGCCCAACACCCTAGCACCTACCATTTATACCTTAGTTGAACAGAAGCCAAACACCCCCTTTTGTACGGCGTTCTCATCTTCTCCAGACTCTGCAAACCATCACTTCACCTTCACTTCCATTCCACTTCCATCAATCACTTCCATTCCCGACAACCTCTGAAGTACAACCACCCTATCATCCACCCTGCAATCAATCAACTTCCTAGCCTCTATCTATCTCCATCATAGCTTCTTCTCCACATCAGTAACCCTATAAGCTAGGGTTGAGAGAGATAAAGATAGGATTATCTTCAATGGAAAAAACAAACATCAAATCAATAGTTGCAGAGATGAATCAAAGTAGGAGTATATCAGAAGTCGCAATTTAAGTGAGTGGGTATTCTTTAATTTTCGAATTCATGATATTAAGAAGAAACTGAGGTATAACTGGATTCTCTGTAATTTGTGTAATCATCCAATTCTAGATGGATCAAATAATTATCTTAATACAATTATGTTTTAATCATCTTCATAATGTTCTAAATTAATCTGCTAGGGTGTAGATAAAACCCTGGATTGTATGCTAAGTTAGTCAATTTCCTGTTTTTGTTCTTGTTGTGCTTCATTGCTTTAGGAATGATAGTTAGCTAATGGGTCAAATTAGCCTGTGATTAGTTGTACTGTAAGAAGACAGCTAATACTAGGGGTGAGTTAGTGAAATTAGTTGATAATTTATCCATATGAGACCATCAAGGAAAGGGACAAGAACATAACTTGAGTTTGTATTGCCTTAGTATAAGATTAGGAGGTGGATTCAATCACCTTAGTACCTCTCAGTCAGTTGTTTACAATCTTTTTTTATTTTATCTTTAAGTTGCAATCTGTTTACTTTTCGTTCACTACCAATATCTTGTCGTATCGACACCCAAAACAACTCTTCTTGTAACTTCACATTTGAATCAGTTTAGTAAAGAACCTTAGAATCAACTCTACACCCACCTTGTCTCTGTGGGATCGACTTTTATTTTCTTTGTCTCCAATAGACGTTGTGCACTTGCAATTTGACATAGTCGTAGGTACTGTTTATAAGACTACCATATGTACTTGCAGATTTCAACGTCTTTGAGTTTGTTTTGTGGTAATTATTCGAGGTGGTGGTGTTACCATAGTCGTAGTTGTGCATGGAGGAGAAGATATAATTTGCAGTTGGGTTTAATTGGAAGTTCTTAAGAAGAAAAATGCACAGATGCAAAGAAAGGTGATGTTGCCTGTATTGGAGCTCTCGAGATGAAGATACGAAGTAGTGTTGTGGGTGTTGGCCGAGATGTTGATTGTTTGAACGGTGATGGACTTTATCTGGCTTTAGAACAAATTTGGGGTTCAAATACTGATTGAGAAGTTCAGGGAGTTGAGGTAACGGTGATGGGGTCTGAAGTTTGGGAAACAGTGAATTGGTGGCTGGTACAGTTTCAGGGGTTTGGCAACAGTTAAAGGCTGCACATTGTCCGGTACGGCCCGGTTTTCTGTTGGGACCGGTCCCTGGATCTGGTGTTAACCGGTACCTCATTTTGAGGACCGATACCACGTGTACCTGGAGTTGTACTTGTACCTGAAAGACCTGTCCGGTACCAGTCCGATACCGGGTTTTTACCCATTCCAGTTATCAATGGAGAAAAAAATCAGATGCAAGTTCTAAAAAGAAATCCCAACTAAATTAGGCTAATTAGGAAAAATTACAGATTTAAAAAGTTTGGTGATCTGTATAATTATGTTCTTCACCTCCCTGATATACAATTACAGAAACAAAAATTAATGATTACTCAAATTACCCAATTACAAAAACACTAATTAATTATCCCTTGAAGGAAAAATCAGTCTTATATTTCTCTTCATAATTTCTCTGATCCTCTATCTCTTTCTCACCTTCTTTTTCCCCAAATTAGGTTACCTCCAGTGACCCCTTTCCCTCTCCGTCAAGGGGTCGCCATCTCCATCCTCCCCGTTAGACATATCAAAGTTCCTTGAATTCAAAAATCAAAAAATAAATAATTACACTTCGATTTTGTCAAAGAGATGACAGGAGAGATGGATGCATAAGAAATTACGTACGACATGGAATATTTGTCAAATATCTGAAGTCAAAGCAAGTAAATGCGTGATTCCAATTGCAGCTTCAATTTTGCGGATCTGGCATCATAAAGATATACCTAACCTTCCTTATTTACCATTAAGATGTAAATCATTGTCGAGTTGATTTTACTGTTAATATCTATGTCGATTAGAGGAAGAAGGTGGTGGTTTCTATCTTTATATGAGGAAGACGAAGAGGGAAAAAAAGAGAAAGAAGTGAGTGAAAATATCGAGTGATAATTTAGATTTAGGTTTTATTACCGTGCCCTAAAATCAACATCCATGATTCAATTATATGAATTATATTATCGTGCCCTAAAATAACCGTCATGATTCAATTATATAAATTATATCAATGGCTTGTAATGATCGGTTCTTATGGTCTGATACCAGTCCGGTACTCCCAAGAACCGTTCCATGTATCTGGTCCTATATCGGTTCTCTTATACAGTCCCGGTCCCTGTACCGCCTACACCGATTCTGGCACGGTCTTTCTGGTTCCAGTCTGGTACTAGGGGTGTAAATTCGGGCAGGACGGGCCGCCCGACCCAAAAACTAAGACAGGCCGGGCAGGCCAGGCTTAATATTTGTGAGCCCGTAAACAAATTCAGTCCGGACAGGCCGGGCACAAGTAGATAATTTGCTACCCAAAGACCGCCCAAAGCACGCTTTTTATACGGGCAGGCCAGATCGGGCCGGACAGGCCACTATTTTTTTTTTTTTTTAAGTTTAAATTTTCAAATGAACGGTATTAAATACAATATCCTTTCCTTTCCAACATCGCATATCGTAAGTGATAGTATTATTATATTTAAATTACACTGACAAATTTTTAATTTTAGCCCATAATAAATAATTAATTAGAGTACAGTAAACTTTCTAATAAGAAAATATATTACCATTAATGTTTTGAAAAGTTTAATTATAAGTAAAAAACAATTATATATTTTATTTTTCTTGACACAAAATTGACAATTATAAAATTGTAACTTTTAAGTCTTTTTAAGAGGATATTAAATGATTAATGGCACATAGAAGGTTTTCAGGCCGGGTATCAGGTCGGGCATCATAATTAATCGCAAAGCCCGAGACCGCCCAATAAATTAATCCAGGCCAGGCCGGGTGGTCCATGACGGGACATAACAGGCTTTGGGCTACTTCGGGTACAGGCGGGCTCAGGCGGATACAGGCAGGCCGAGTATTTTCGGGTATTATGTACACCCCTATCTGGTACAGGGACAAGTGACCGGTTCTTGTACAGCCTTAGCGACAGTAAGACATGGAGTTGGTTAAACTGGTTGTAACTGGTAAAGGTAATTAGCCGGTCGGGGAACGTTAGCTGTGCGGTTGGTGGTGGTAGTTAAATGGACAATATAATTGATGCATGCACGTACTCCAGCTGGTAGCTAACAAATGAGAAATTAAAGAAGAATGGTATAACTTGGACTTCGTGCGAACAATTGAGTGCTTGTGAGACCCACGAGCTTGGACGTGGTTCAGATGTTAGAACCTAAAACAAGAAAGTTCTTTTCTTGTTTAACAAATTAAGTTAGATGGACACATGTTAGCCACCTCCTTTAATGTGGGAGCATATAAGATTTTGCTTCTAAACACGTACTTTCGTGTGGCGGAGAAAGTCACCAAGACATTTACCAAATTTAGACCATTAGTGCGCATGGATTCTGTATGCAAAGTCAAATGGTGATGAGATATATGTTTTAAAAACATTAATTAATTTCTAAATGTCATTTTCACAATTAAATGGTTTTAATGTGACTATTATTCCTTTCCTTAAAAAATGAATTTATTTTATTTTAATGTCAAAAATCGTTTTCCAATTGCATGGGTTAATGAAGCATCTTAATAATGTCCTTCATTTACTCATATTTATTTCCTTGGCTATTAAAATAAAATCAGAACTTTTATGAAAAGGGTTAAAGGAGTTGTATAACATTTTCTTATGAGATAGTTTTTTCATTTATGTTTTGGTGTTAAAAAGAACTTGAAGAGTTGTTGAAACATTTTTTAGTGAGAGAGTTTTCTTTTATGTCTCTTGGGTTTTCAAAGAAAAATGAATTGATTGTGAGAAAGAAAAAACAAGTGTGTGATCATCATTGGTTTTTTCTAAAGAGTTCTGAGCAAGAATGAAGTGTAGAAGTTTCACATCCTCTCACCGTGCAAGAGTGATTGTGTAAGAGATTGATCTCGGCTGTTTTATCATGGGGACGACGCGCCATTGAAAAACTGCTTGCACAATCTTAGGCATAGCCGCGAAACGTCTTAAAGAAAGCGACCTAGTCCGCGACTCAGCCATAACGTTATTTGTTTCTTGTTTAATTTTATTTGTTGTGCAGGCATAAATCAGCAATGATTCTAACAATTTTAAGACGTTTATTCTGCAATGGAAATCAAAAGAAAAACGATTGCTAAAACGCGATAAATATCATTGTTTTGTTTTGTTTTATAGAATTATAACCGGTGTAATTTTAATTTAGCGATTGAACGTGATGCTTGAGATTTTAGGTAACCCGGTACCTAAAGTTAATTTTATATATAATTTTGATGGACTAGGATTATATTATGGATGATATTTTTCATCATGAAAAACTAATATAGAAAAATGTTATTGATGATAAACAAATATTTTTGAACATGTTTTTGATTTTTATTTTTATCTCCTACACGAAAATGAATTTGGTCTAAAAACATTTACTAGATATACTAGACATCATGAGGATAATCCACGCCGAAATTCAGAATTTTTGAAGCACTAAAAGTATTTTTAAAGTATTTTAGAATACTAAACAACATATCTGAAAAATTCTGTCGGGCAGAAATTTATTGCTAAATGAATTCGTTTTTGCTAATATTTGTGTAGATATTTTGAAATAGTGTAACATGAAGCTCATAGATCAGGAATTAATCTTCAAAATCCAATTTGAAGTTTTCAATTTGAATTTTTAAATTGAGAGATGTGGTAATTTCAAAATCGTTGTGTATGTCTATCTAAAATAGAGGACATGACAATTGAGATTGGAGAAATGTAATAAATTACATTAAAAATATGTTTGGATTTTTATTTCTTTATGCACTTGTTTTGGTAATGAAAAAGAAGATTATTGTTATAAATCAAACTAATGCACCATATGTGTTTGATAATATGCATAGTAGAAAGTTATAAGTATATGTATGATGTTATGACTATATAACTTTAAATCTTTGTTTGAAATTTAGAGAAACTTGAAGTGATATGTTTCATTTGATTTTTAAGTAATTATGCGAGTGCATACCTTACTTATTTTTTGGTTTCAAATGCTCACATGTACATGATTGTGACAGGTGAAAGTTCACTTATTTGAGCAAGTTTTTATTTTCCAATGAAATAAAAATTACGGGAGATTAATCGATGTGAGGAGCAATGAGGTTGCTGATTTCTTTGTTGGTGCGCAAAGAATGGAAAATGGTTTATAACCAATTGATCTTTAAAAACAATTGAGGTATGTTTGATGAACTATTTGTAGTAATTGTAGTGATCAAATAATGGCATTCTAAATTAAATAAATTGATTGTTCAATCTCAGAATAAATTTTAGGAAAACAAGATATTGAGAATTATTGTGTATGACAATAAACATGTGAATCATATAAGTTTGGAAATTATGAGGTGGAATTCTATACGAACCCAAAATCGAAATATTTTGAAACCTAGTCAAAACCAATGTGAGTATCAACTCTCACCAAGAAATGAACATAATATTGATTATGAATTTATTTTCTATTGTTGCACGGTATTGCAAGGATATCAAATGTTATTAACAACGCTTTTCAAGCTAAGTTAATGTGAATTGTGTATACGGTGAGAGGTTGGTATATATTGGTGTTTTACACCATGTATGGTTCAAAATTTGAACCAAATTGTTTGAAAGAAAGTGGTGTTGAGATATACTCACATCACTAGGATTTTCGGTATTGGTATGGTTTCAAAGTTTACTTCGGGTAGAACAATTTTATTAAAATGTTCATACTTCCGAAATGAGAAACAATCTTGTTTCCTCCTAGATTGAGATTATAAATTTGTTGAATTTGATCATTGCAATACTACAAATGATATGTTGTAGATAAAATGTTTGGGCATAATAGTGCAATTTTATCATAACATATTAAATTTTCAATATTTGAAATATGAGATTTTATCATGATTTTTAAGAAATCAATGAGTTAGTGATGAATATGAGCATGTTATATTTTCTTATAAAGTTGGTGAATTCTTTGAGTAACATGTATGTAATTTTACCTAACTCATAAAAGCATGCACACTTTGAAATCTTACGCAACTTGCAATGATATTGGATGAAAAAAGTATTTTAGAATTTAATAAAGATGCTTCGAGTAACTTGTCTTGATATCAGATATGATCTTTTAAGTAGTGAATCAGGCAATGTTGTTTTCACAAAAATTGTTTGAATTTTTATTCACTATATTGTGCAAAACGTTTTGGGTTTAAATCATTGGTTCATTAGTTTTTTCACAATTTTTGGAGTCTTCTGATATTGTTTTGAAATTCTTGCTTGAGTCAAAAAATAGTGTGGGTTCCATATCCTATGTTTTAACATATTTGATTTGAATTAGAGGAACTAGAAAAATGAAGGTGACAAGTAATTCAGTAAGAATGAACCTAGAAAAGCGTATTTATAGTGAGACTAAATTTTAGTCATGAATATTTTGTTGCTTATAATTAGAAAGATAACTTCTAATAGAAATTAACTTTATTCTTCAAAAATTTATTCTTTGGATAAATAAATTCGTGAGCCTATTGTTTTTAGACAGGCATACAGAAATTGTTGACACTTGCATTGATGTCACTAAATTAACTTACATGTTCGTTTCGTTGATGTTGGTTCTGCCATGTATGATTTGTTATAGTCATAATTAGAAATATATAGTTTTGTGTAAGTTAAAAATGAGAATCTATGTAAACCAAGCATGGAAAACTGTGTAGTTTCTACAATAAAATAAATCACATAAGTTAGATAAGTTATCATTTATATTCTGGAAAAAAAACTTTAAAACAATTTATAAAATAAAAATTGTTTACTTGATTCATCCGAATGATTTCAGAATTAATGAAAGTGAAATGCACAATATTCTTTGTTTTGTATGCATAAGTAATTTGTTGAATTTGTGTTCTAAGTTAAAGGATGAAAATGAAATTGAGAACATGCTTAGTTTACTATTTCACATGAAAGACTTGAGTGAAGATGCATATGTTTTTGAAATGAATTTTTTCTTTCTTTGAAAACATTTCATCTCAATGGAAATAGAGTTTTAAAAGAGATAGAAATATATATAGTCTGACTGTAAACTAGTTTTCACTCATTTGGTTTAGTGCTAATGCTTTTGGATTGTGTGTGATTGCACTAGACATGATTATGGTAGCTCAGTATGTTTCTTTGCTACTGATTGACTATATATATAAGTATTTTTTGTAGTGGGCGTTTATTATATTACCTCCGTAGTGGGGATTTTATATTCAGATTTACCAATCCTAGTATCGAAAATTGGTGAAATTTTGAGAAGGTTATGAGGTGTTTCAAACACACCTTGCACCTAGAAATACACTATCTAAATGGTTTCCGCAATCATTTAAGGATGTTGTGAAGCTTATTGGACATCCTTTCAGTTGAATCCTTCAAGGGATGGGGTGATTCGATCCTCCATAGTGGATAGAGGAAAAGACATATTAATCCAATGTGATAGTACCGCGGCTATTGCAAGAATTGAGAACGTTATGACAACTACAAGAGTTGATGTTATGATAATGGATTATATAGTGTCTGGAAAGAGCTTTCATTAGTCCTTTGACGAAAGGATTGATAAGAAGATGTGAATACATCTTAGGGATGAGGTTGATGCCCATTGAGATTGAGTCATCTATGATGGATACCCAACCTATAAATAGGTTCAAAGGGACTAGACGAAGTCATAAATGATATGGAGATGAGAGAATCATGCTTTTGAAGAATTCATCCCACGACATGATATCCTGAAGCGAGTAAAAGGTTGAGTTTAATTTTAATTTTAAAATTTTAAACTCTTAATGATGTTTATATCTATATTTAGTGTGGGGTACTTTCAGGAGTACTCTTGATAAACTCATCTATGTGAATGTGAAAGTGTGGCCGCTTTCTATGAGAATATGGGCAGTTCTCTAGATCATTCATTAAACTGGGATACAAGCACATGGCCATAATGTGTTGGATTTAGACTTTACACTAGTATAGTCATGTGTGTTAAGTAATATTTTATCTCCTAGAGTTCAAGACTTATGTTCAATCTATGGTCATATTTAAGAGAGCCTATTAACACTACGTAAAGGTTCAAGTCGCGAGACACCTTTGCTGATGCACAATTCTATAATTTCTTGCTCAATGTTTTGAAAAATATAAGTGGGGGATTGTTGAGATATATGTTTTAAAAACATTAATTAATTTCCAAATGTTATTCTCACAATTAAATGGTTTTAATGTGACCATTATTCCTTTCCTTAAAGAATGAATTTATTTCGTTTTAATGTCAAAAACCGTTTTCAAATTGAGTGGGTTAATGAAGATAATTAACATCTTAATAATGTCCTTCATTTACTCATATTTATTTCCTTCGCTATTAAAATAAAATAAGAATTTTTATGAAAAGGGTTAGAGGAGTTGTAGAACATTTTCTTATGAGATAGTTTTTTCATTTATGTTTTGGTGTTAAAAAGAACTTGAAGAGTTGTTGAAACATTTTTTAGTGAGAGAGTTTTCTTTTGTGTCTCTTGAGTTTTCAAAGAAAAATGAATTGTTTGTGAGAAAGAAAAAACAAGTGTGTGATCATCCTTGGTTTTTTCTAAAAAGTTATGAGCAAGAATGAAGTGTAGAAGTTTCACATCCTCTCACCGTGCAAGAGTGATTGTGTAAGAGATTGATCTCGACTGTTTTATCCTGGGGATGACGCGCCATTGAAGAACTACTTGCACAATCTTAGGCAGAGCCGCGAAACGTCTTAAAGAAAGCGACCTAGTCTGCGACTCAACCATAACGTTATTTGTTTCTTGTTTGATTTTATTTATTGTGCAGGCATAAATCAACAATGATTCTAACATAAATATCTTACCTTTTCAGTGGTGACATGCACGGAAGGAAAATCAAGTCATATATCTCCCATGTTTGGATTATGGAAAGGGAGGCAGTGGGGTATAAAAAGATATCGACACAATCTGTAAAGGGAGGACGGTGACTGGGTCGTAAACAAGGAGTAGGCTTTGAAGATTAATTTCTCCCATTTTCGTTTTTGCTTTAGCTAGTTTTTTTTTAACATGTTTATATGGTTTTTGAGAAAGTCATGTCTAGTTAGAGCCATGTTAGGGTTTAGATGGAAGCAAATTTAATCGTGTAATTCTCTACAATGATATTTCTAATAATGATTCATTGACTAGTGATTTCGCTTCATATAGCTTGGTATTTAATCGATTATATAATTTCTTTTTATTATTTATGCTTTTCAATTGATATTTTGTGCTTTGGTTAAATCCCTTGACGTGGTATGCTTTAGGATGATAAGTAATGATTAAGAATCACTACCTGTGAAACGTAGGAAATTACAGCCGAGAAACTATAGTTTAGAATTTAACATACCATCTTCCGAGACATGAGATTGATTTCGAAATTTGTCTTGAGTAATAAATAGAGATTAATAGAGTTCTATATGATTGAATTGGTGGAAATCGAGACCCTAATAACCCACTATTTTGGTTACATCTTTATTACTTATTATTTCATTTCGTCCCGAACATCTGAAAATCGTTAAACATCATCTTCTTGATTAGTTAATTCTTGGTATTAGTTGGTAGTAGTATTTTCACACTCCTTATAGGAACGACCTGTACGTGCCATTGTCTGCGAGTTAGACACTGTGCACTTGCAGTATATTTTATTGTAGGTTTCTGAGCCTACCATGTTTCAACTCCATCAGAGTTTGGAATTGCTCCAAATGCTTTGTTGATGGAACATCTATTGAATCTTCTGAATCAGAGCTTTCCTCGATTGAGAGCGATGTAGACACCTCATCAATAGTCATATTTTCAGCGTGAATCCATGCTCATCCGAGAACCATATGATACCCTGGATCTTCCCGGATTATGTAAAACTTAGTTTCTGTCCAGGTCGATCTTGCTTTCATCTTGAGAGTAATGTGGCCATAAGCATCCTTGGGCTTTCCTTCATGATCCATGATTGAGATGGGAGCATGAGTGGCTTCTTGTCGAGTGATACCAGCAGCTCTGAGGGTTTTCAACGGTATGACATTGACAACAATGTCAACATCGATCAACGTTCACTTGAATTTATTTCCTTTGAGATGGACTGTGGTGAGAAGTCCCCAGTTGTACATCTCTTCGTCTGTGACTGGAGGTTCAGGGAATATTTCCTGAATTTATAAACGTTTCCCTGACACGTTGTGACTTAATGCATCAAACATGTCTTTCCTTCAAGCTTTTGATAAGTACAGCAATTCACAGACATGCTCGATTAAGTATTGAACTGCTTCCTTGACAGGTAGTTCAGAGAGTGAAAGTCTTGAATGGGAAAGGGTCTTTATGTAATCCTTCAGTACCCTTGTTAAGCTCTCCTGATTCGACCTTTTCTTTGAATATGCGCTTCAAAATCCTGCAGTCACTCGTGGGATGATTGACGAATCTATGAAAGTGACAATAACGAGGATTTTCCGTTTTCTCTTCAGTTGGTTCTTTCCTGACATATGGTAATTTGATTGCACCATCTTGGATCCAGACTTCTAGCAGTTCGATCACCTCTTCAATGGGAAAAGGAAAGTCGGGTTATGTTTGATCAGTTTCCGTCCCCTGGGCCGGGGCTTGTGCATTCCGGGTTTGGTTATCTTTCCTTTGTGCCTTTTGGAGGGGCTGGAGGAGCGTGCTTGTATTGTGCCTCGGCTTTCTGTTTACTCCCTTCTTCAACAACGTTTATGGAAGGTTGGAGGCTGTATTGCTTATGGATCAAGCGTATGCTACCTCGAGTTTCTCGTGGTTCCTCGGCTTTTGTAGCTTTTGGTCTTTCCAGTAAAGCAGGTGCGATAGTTACTGATCGCTTGGCCGCTTCATGAAGTTCCGAGAAAGTTTGGAATCAGAGATTTTCCAGTAAATCTATGTAGATCGGGATCATTCCATTTATGCACAAGTCTACAAGTTGTTGCTATGTGACATTTGGATCATGACAGTACAGAGCCTGAAATCTAAACCTTTTCACATAATCATTGGGATGTTCATTGCTCCTTTGAAACATCCTTCCCAGATCAGAGAGAGTGACTTGCTCTGTAACAAAGAAGTACTTTCTGTAGATAGCATTAATCATCTCTCTGCAACTGGCAATGCTTCCTGGTGCGATGTTATTGTACCATGTGTATGCTCTGCCTGTCAGAGACTTTGAAAATTCCTTTAGACAAACGACATGGTTGTGTTCATGCTCGCCCAATGACTCTAAAAATCGAGAAACATGTTCCCAAGCATTGCCTGTTCCATTATAAAGTTTGAACGTTGGAGAAGTGCAGCCTTTCGGAAGAGGAATCCTATGTGTAGATGCAGGATATGGAGGTTGGTGAAGATGGAAAGATGATGTGTTGTATTTTCCCCGATCCTCTAAAAAGCGCTCCAGGTCTACACGGATGATGAAACTTGCAGGTTCCTTTGCTGGTGGGTTATCTGCAGCCTTGCGGACTTCATCATCATCTACGACATGGATTGGAGAGACTTCAGGATCAACAGTCGAGGATGTTTCTTTAGATTTTATTTTCTCCGATCGGAGTTGGTCCTGAGTTTGCTCAGACGACATCTTGTCAGTGAGAGTTTTGAGATAAGTACATAACTCTTTCTGTGTTGCAGCCATGTCAGTCTGGTTTCTGTCAAGAACTTCCCGAACCTTCATAAAATCAGCTATGATAGGCGGATTTTCTCTGACTTCTTCAGGAGACGGCCGAAGAGAGGATTATTGATGGTGTCAGTACCATTCCTTGCGGCATTAACAAGAGTGGTTATTGGAGCACCGGTACTGGGAGGAGTATGAGTGACATCTGGCATGACATTGCTGGCCGGAGGAATGGTGTTAGTGGTACTGAAGCGTGTCGTGAGTGCAATCAAATTAAATCACTTATTTCCATACAATTAACTAGTAATATAATGGAAGCAAGTATCGTTCCTACGAAGAGCAGGGAGTTTAGTTGTCAAAAAGGTCACAATTGGGAGGTTTTGTTTTTAGATTGTAAATAAAGTAAATAAAGCAATTGAAAATTGAGTTGCAAGCAATAGGGAGAAATATGATCGGGGAATCTTTATGTTAGAGCATTGCTCGGTTGAACCCACCAAGAGTTGGTATGTCAAGTTTGGTTGTCATATTTTAGTGAATCAAAACTCATGTTAAGAGTCGCTTGATTATGTACTAGAGTCAACTTCGTATAAGTTAGCTTGAAAGTATTAGGATATGAGACATTACAAGTATTGCGAAGTCTTGAAGATGTGAAGAAGCAAGGAGATACAACGACAACAATCATCCTTCCACTTGAGGTTAGTGATATTTGACTTGAACTGTTTCATTCCCTAACGTATCTTTCAAGTCGTGCATATTGAAAACAAAACTGCGAAGCATATTTGAACTCTAGATAGACATAGTATGAAGGAATGTAATACGAGGTTTATTGCTTAACCATTAAACTTTGTAGATAAGACATCGTCATAATCATTTTAATGCTATTGTGATTATGTATGGGTATGAGGTGAGGATTTCATCCTAGGGAACAATGTTTTACATGTGTTCTAAGGAAGTAAGTTCATAAACTTGTTTGTGAACCGAAAAGGAAATTTCCAGGTGTTATTGGTTTTTTTATTCATTGCATATCTTATGAACAACCAATATTGGTATGACTTATATTAGTGAAACCGATCTTAAGTAATCACCTGAGATGGTATGATCGGGTTTGTGTTTTGTCTGACCAAATATGGGAAAGAGGAACCGATCCTAGTAAGAGGTACAGTACATCACGAAGGGGAACCTATCCTTGTATTGGGTGCAGCAAGGTTTATAGCTGAAAGGGGAACCGATCCTATGGACATGTTCAACACATATAAGTTAGATACCATATATATGTGGGGAACCGATCCTAGTACCCAGTCAACCGAATTTTGGAAAGCTAGTGTGACTATGCACAATACTCACATGGAGGTAGAACCGAAACTTGTTTTGGTAGAACCGTTAAACCCATGATTGTGATTGAATGTTTGTTTGATCAATCACATAGTTATTGAAAGTCGGATGAACCAATTCTAAACTTGTTTGGAAGTGTGGAAAATCGGTTTCAAGGTTGTAAGTGTAAAAGAGAACTTACAAAGTAAGGATGTCGACATACTTTGAACACGTGCTATGAATGTTTATTTCTTTAATTGTTCAAAGTTATTCCTTAATATCTAAAGGAAGAGAATCCCAGGATCGAAACATAAGTAAGTTAAGAATCTTTTAATTAAGGTTATTAATTTCATTTTGTAGGGAAATTCCAGAATTAGTAATGTGCATTTACTAATTAGATTTTCCGAGAGATTTCGATCATTATTTTTGGACAGAGCATTTCCAGGAATTATGGAAACCGAATTTGTGCTTTAATGAATATCTTGAGAATATTTTCGGTTTTGAAAATTCCTTGGTGTCCAAACTTCCTTGTTTATAGATACTTGAAGTTTGCCTTTCTATCAAACTAATCCTTCGTAACAACAGACTTCCTCTTTTGTTGTTGTTACTGGTGTAGCCGCCTATCCGGAGAGGAGAGTAACCTAATTAGGAGAAATCTCTTACGGCCGCTCAGTTTAAAGTCTTCTTTGGGATTGAGAATCTCTAGTGTGTATCGTTGGTGGGAAACTACATAATTACGGTTTATCTTTTGTATTCGATTGATTTGATTGACTAACGGTGGTTGAAATCTGATTGCACCTAGTTTGTTTATGCTTGGGATCTTCTCTTCTGATATAAGATTCACTCAAACTAGTTCAGAGTTTCGACAGGGATCTTTAGACTGTTGTTAGTTCTAAAGACAATCTTGTGATAATCCATTGTTAACAGACTCCGTTCTGTACGTGATTGATTACAAGAGATTCAAGTGATTGTGTGCAGGTTTTTATTGAAGGTTTAAGAAGATTTGAAGACAAAGAAGATATTGAATATATGACTTGGGTTTATAATCTTTGGTGTGCACAATACTTGTTTTTTGTAAAAGAGGATCCAATTATTAATCGGTTTATCCTTGTGATAGATTGATTAATTTTTTGGATTAAGAGTGTTGTTGTCTTAATCTTAAACGATTACTTCGGTAATTGAACATAAGATAGATCTAAGGACCCGACAAAGGAGTTTATGTTAAGATAAACGGAAGAGTCGTTGTACGACTCATATCACTTGGTTGAAGAGAGTTGATACCAAATAGATTTGTTGTTCCTTTACTGTTTGGAATATGAACCAAAGGAATTATTCCAAGTACGTGACTTATTTAGTTGCTTGGTCTCAACTATACGAAGTTAGGTGAACTATAGGTTTAGTTGCTTGGTCTCAACTATACGAAGTTAAGTGTAATTTTGTGTAGTGGATTAATCCCGAGAGTATTCAATTCTGGACAAGGTCCCGGGGTTTTTCTGCATTTTCGGTTTCCTCGTTAACAAAATCTTGTTGTGTCATTTACTTTATATTTACGCATTATAATTGTTTGATTATAATTAAAGTAAATTACACAAACGTGAATTCCTATTTACTTGATAAGCAATCCTATTGTGTTTGATTAAGTCCGAACCTTTGTATCAAATAAACATACTTCGTTGTTGTATTGTCTCGATCTCGTATCTATAAACGATCACACGAAGTTTGAACCGATTAGTTGTATTGTCTCGACTCAGTCCATAGACAATCACTTTCGGAGAAATGACTTATAGGTCGGAAAAGTTTTAACTTGAGGTATATTTGGGTACCCTCGCCTTTTCAATTTCTTCGTTACTAAATAGTCATCAAAGTAGCATATTCATCTATTCTTTATCATTCACAGATTATTATCAACCGTAGGAAAGCAGCTAGCGCAGTGCTATGCTCAAAATTCCTTAAGTCACTGGACACCGAAGCGCTCGAATGCCAGATTTTATTCTATAAACCACCTAGAAGTAGCACACTCTAAGTGTAATTTGGTCGAATGCTTTATCTTTTGTGAATTTAGGTCAATCCTAGTAGTTGAACTCTTAGCGCAAGGTTCACTTTCTAGTGTTGTTTCTACTTGAGATTGCTCCACAGAATCCCTCTGCAAGGTTTCAAAATTTCTACTCGTGTAGAGAATTATTCAACAATTACGGATATCCTAATTCTCTACTAGCATTAGGTAAGCTAATAAACTAGTTAAGTTGGCCACCTAAACAATTTATCAATCAAACATAAAATTAATTATTGTAAAAACAAACAATAATCATGTGAAGAGTTAAAATAGATTTATATGCTAAATTGAATCATATATTAAAACTTAAAATTCATCCTCAATCACTAAGAAGTTTAGCTACTCATGGGATTAGTGAAACCCATGAGATACATATGATAAAAGTAAGAGAAATAATTACGGTGATGAAAATAGCTCCAAAACCCTAGGTTCCTTCTCTTGTGTTCTTCTCCCCAAAAGCTTGATAAAATATTAAAAGATATTATTCCAAAAATATTAGAAGAGTCTCTTATATAGTGCCCCAAGTTGTAGAAGCGCCCGTGCACGAGTTCCGGTCGAAATCAATTGCCCAAAGTCGCAACTTTCCAAAAATTAGTCACGTCGCAAAATCTGGCCGTGTGAATAAGCAGTTAAATAGCCAAATGGCCGCATGCAAAGCTGAGAAGTCCAGCCCATATTAAGTCAATGGCTTTTCAGTTCTGTAGAACTGACAGCTTATTTTGCTTCTCTTCTTACGGATTTCCAGCCGTAATTTCTCCTGTAACATTCTTGGTTTTCTTCTTTCCGATTACGGCTGACTCAACCGTAAATTCTCCGGGATGTTTTCCTACTTTTCTAAATAGTTTTACAGTTGAAACTTCCCAGCCGTAATATCTCTTATAACTTTTCTCGCCCAACTACCAACCAACCTCTGTTTCTTCTTTCTCGTCATCTCAGCAGAATCCAAGTTCCATATCACAGCAAACTCGAGCACTCATTCCTCAATCACCATGGCACAACAAACTCTCCATTCTTCTCGACTCACTAACAGACCAACAACTCCATATCTCGTTCTCCATCTACATCATCACTTCCCTGCTGCCGAGCAGCAACAGCTCATTGTTTAGCCCCATAACTGATCACCGATAACCTTTGCAGCAGCACAACTCTATCCCTTCTCCATCAGTCTCTTTTATCTGTTATTTACTCGAGTAACCAACCACCATTCTTCATTGATGCATGACTGCCATTAATTGCATCAGCCAATCATCGCTGACAGTAGCAGTTCCACGTTCTCTGTTTCGTCATTGAATAACAGCAACCATTCAATATTAGCAGCATCCATTGATCATCTCTTCCTTCCTGAACTTCTTCTTTCTTGTTCGACAGTTAACCCAGCATCATTGTTAGGTTCCAGCATTCCTTGTTATCTCGAGCTCAGTTTCATTGCCATCTCCACATTCCGCCGCGAAGGTTGCACTACAGCTCCAACTGCATTTCGATAGTTTTCACTGCCATGAACCAACAGCTTAATCTCCAGCTGCGATGAAATATGGCAGCAACACTTCTATATCTTCTCGTCCCTGACCTGTCTTCATATTTACCAAGCTCGAATTCTTATTCTTGTTGAACTCAGGACACAAAACCCATGAAGAGATTAGTCCTTTCATTGCCATCGTTATTTCTGTCATTGGCACCAAACCTGAGCACCATCAACACTGCCATGCTCAGCTCTGATGTTTCTGTTCGATGAAGAAGATGAAGTGTCCGTTCAGCTTCTTCCATGAGTCTTGGCTGCCCTGAATAATTCAATGGGTGCCCATAACAATTCTGTAGGTTCTTTACTTTTCGAAAACTTCATCTTGCTTCAAATGTTTTTAGATTCTTCATACGATGTCGGATTGACTCCATTCTTTCGCCGTTGGATTCGTTTTTTCGTCCTTTTCAAGGTGATAGTAAGAACTCATGGATTTGAACGAGTTCCACTTGGTCTTTGACCCTTCTCTTATTGTAGCTAACTTATTTTATTGCACAATTTAGTGCCATTTCACTTCTTTTGGATGATTCACCTAATAAAACATAAATAAGAGAAAACAAGAGTAATACAAGGATAATATGCAAGAAATATAACTAAAACAAGTATGGAATGAACAATAAAATCATATGAATTATGCACTTATCAGGTACCACTAGAGCCCGCAACGTTGAGATGGGTAGCACCAGCAGTGGCAGTACCACTAGAGCTTGCAGTGTTGGGATTGGATACTGAACCCAGGTTAGTAACTGAACCAGATCTAAGACCGACCATCTTTGTGAATTGAGATTGCAACCGAGAGATTAATCTCCCACTGTGCTCGCCAATCTGTTGATGGGAGAAAACAATTTACTGGTTCTTTAGGAAAGTGAAGAGACGACCGTGCAAACGGGGACTCCTCAACCAAGCAAATTGCTTAAACTTTTTGCAAACAGATGCACTGCATGGGAGTGCTTTGAGTTCGAGAGATCAATTTGTAGGACTCCGTCCTTGATGAGTGCTAAAAAGTGCATATTTCTATATATTTTTCTTGGCATTTAACTCATCTTTTGTGCATTAATTTTACATTTTATCCCATATTCTGTATTTTCATTGTTTTCAAGAATAAATATTTTTATTAATTAATTTTGCATTTTTAGGTTGTAAACAAAGTTTGGATGAATTACAGAGCAAAAAGAGCAGAAAAGTGGTGGAAGCCAAGAGGAATCACACAAGGAAGCCGCGAAGAATGTTGTGCGCAAGACCAAAAGGCTAGAACTGGGCTTGAAGAGGAAGAATTGTTCTTAAAGAAGATATGGGATTGGCATACCCAAGGCCCAAACCCCTCACCCAAACCCATTTCCAATATCCATACTCGCCTTCATCTTCAGCCGTCAAATTGGATCATCTCAGCATCCTACGGTCGCTTCATCATAGTGCATCAAAATCTGAAGCTCCTGTCAAACACTATAGCACCTAACTCCATCTTGAGCCGTCAATTTCGTTGTACTTCCGCATCTAACGGTCGCTCCTCGCTTCCTTCCATCTCGCCGTTAGATCGATCCACCATCTCCACATCCCACGTCTCATCCTCGATGTGCATCAACATTTGCTGTCCCCGACACACACCATAGTACCAAACACCTACATCCCAAGTCGAACAGCAAACAGAACACTCCCTTCTTCCCAAAACCATCGATCCCATCTTCTCCCTCACCTCTGCAGAACCACCACTCCCTGCCACCACCTTCTCCACTGCCTCAGACACCTGCCACAGCTACCATCACCATCCTACCACTCTAACAACCAAAACCCATCATTACCCTAGCCTTCTACCCATCTATTTCATCAATCTCTCCTCTTTTCTATCTCTGAAACCCTAGGTGAGAGATTGATGAATTAGGTCGAGTTAGAAACGCAATTGGAAGGCATGGAGAGGAGCAGGAGAGTCAGAGAAGAAATGGGTCGACCTTCTTGAGTGATTTGTCACGTCAAATTAGGTAAAGTCGAACCCTAATTTCAACTGTTGAATTTGGGAATTTGGGGAAACCCTAAATTGATAAATTGGGTATAAATATGATGTGTGGGTGTGTGTTGTAACCATGCCTGGGCTAGCCAAAGCTTCACCCAAGAGGACTGGACTAGCCAGTGCCTCAACTGTGTTGTTTTGATTTGTTCTATCAATGCTCTGTTTATGTTCTATGTTTCAATTCCAGTTATTTAATGTGTTAAACATGTTCTAGTTTAATTTGCCAGGGTTTAGATGAAACCCTAGCTTAACATTTGTTATTCATTCTCTTGTCAGTAGCCTTGATGTGTTTAAATGCTCATAGTGAAACTCCATCTTAGGGATTCAACACTAGCCTTTCACATTGGATGTCAGGCTTCCATTGTAGTTAGAATCATCTAATGTTGCTGAACTGCAACTCATGCTTAATTTTATATATTGTTCTTTTGATTAATTGTGCTTTAGCTAGACAGTTAATGCTTAGGAGGAGTACCTTAGTTGTGATAGGAGATTTCATATCAAAATGACCCTTGCTATATAGAGGATTGACATCCCTCTTGCTAGTGGTTATAGAAAAACAAAGTTACTGTCAGTGATGAATAATCAGTGTGAGTTAGAGGTGGATTCAAAGACCTTGGTATTTTGTTTACATTTGTTTCCAAATCCTTGCTTCACTGTTTGCTTCTAAATTCTATACTTCACTTCCTTTGGCTCATTGCCATTGTAACTGTCATTTGCCACTGTCACTCTTTGCTTCATTAGTTCACTGCTCAGAGAATTAGCTTAGGAAACTTCAACTTACACACACAAGTCTCTGTGGATCGACTCGCACTTGCACACACTATATCACGACACCGTGCACTTGCGGTTATAACATGTAGGCTTCTTATTCTCTTATTTTACACACATTCCCAAGCCTACCAGTCCTAAACCAAGAAGATGGTCGTTCCAGAGTCTATTCAGTCACAAGAGAGGATGGATCGATCTGTAGGAGGGAATCTAAGAAGTGATGTGCGAGATTTATGATGATCAAAGGATTGGGTTTCTGCAAATTGATGAACTGTTGAGTTTGAATAAGTTTGAATTCTACTCTGTTGAGAGTGATTGTTCAGATGAGAATTCTTGTGATAATTCTCGTATATCTGTGATTGTCTGTTCAATCATGACTATAGAGACTTATTTATATTGCCAGAATGTAGACATATTGATCTCCAGTAAGTGTGACGGTTGCTTGAGTGAATGATTGGGAAAGTGGAAATCGTGGTTAAACCAGTTTCATATCGTGCAGAGACTTGGTTGATCGTCCACCCACCACTTTGCTAACTTCCTCAACCGCTTGCACTACTTGCTCACATTTCTCATCGTGGATGAACACACGTGCCGTAGGCCGCCATACCAAAACCATAATTAATATCCCCTCATGTGACATGATTGATGTCTCATGATTGTGGAGTCTGCAAGGCAGACGTGTATTTAATTAATCAGTTGTTTACTTGATTAGACTATGAATCTTAATATTGCTGAGTCGAGCATGATTGACAAATGCTCTATGATTCATGGATTGAGCATGTCTGTTGAGACAAATGTATAATGTTGATGGTTGAATCAACATGATGAATATTGATAACCCGAGCAAATATTGCTCATTTGACGAATTATTATTAAATATTGATAGTTGAATCAATATTATTAGTCTCTTCTGAGCAAATATTGCTCATTTGATGGATTACTGAATATTGATAGTTGAATCAATATTACTAGCTTGAGCAAATATTGCTCGTTTAATGATTATTGGTAGCACGGCCAAATAAAATATTAATTTTAAAATATTGGCAGCTGGACCGAATATTATATAATTAATCAAGATGTTGATTGTTGGATCAACATAAAATTATTTGTGCTTGAACTTGCTCAGAATTATGATTTGCAGAGCATTTGGTTCGAAAACCTAATTTTGATCGATTGTTGATCAATTAATGATTTACTGAAAACCAATCAATGAGTGAGAGAGGGACCTGCTACAGGCGATGATGGGCCGACCATGTAGCGCCCAGGTGCTCGAATGAGCATGCACCAAAGTCCTTTGAAGGCCAGTTGGTGAAAAGATGATTAAATGCTGGTTTAATCATTTATTAAAATAGTGCTCCTCTGAGCATTACGCGGTAAAACCTAATTATGGAGAGATGAGAGACCGACCAAGGGGTATGAAACCGACCCTTGGTGGTTATGGGACCAGCTGGTGGTCGATTGAACAAGTTCCAAGTTGGTTGGAAAGAGTTTGAACCCAATATGAACTGTAGAAGATTAATTAGGTCAAAATCATTAATAGAATGTGGGACCGGCTTCTGCAAGCCTAAGGACTGACCTTGGTCGGTCAAGGTGGCATGCATGTGTCACCATATTGTCAGTGTCTCAATTCTGAGATATTTTGATATTTTCTAACGCGTGTTCGAGCAATATTTTGGATTTTCAGAAGAGTTTGATCTCGACTGAAACTCTCGATTTTGCTCGAATGAGCAAGTAGAACTTTGCTCATGCAATAAATATTTTAATATTTGCCGTGAGAAGCCTAGTCGGTCATGTGACCATTTGACTTTTTGGCTTTTTGACAGTTTGAGCAATATTTGAGAAAATATGGAAAACCCAAGGTTTTGCTCAAACGAAGGAGTTTCATAGATGAAGGAAGAAATAATAATAATAGAAAAAATAATAGATGATAGGTTGTGGGACCGGCCATGGCTAGGGCATGGTCGGCCGGTTAGCAGCCCGGTATCGTGACACCCTTTCCTATTTTTCTTATTATTTTTCATCGTACGAGGGAAATGTGGAGAAACTAAGAGTTTTCCTCAAACGAGGAAGTTTGCTCGAATGAAGGAGTTTTCATGAGATTAGGAAAAATAATAAAATAAGATAAAATAAAATGAAGAGGCGTAGGACCGGCCACGGCGCCATGGCTGGCCGACCGATGAGCCCGGTGCCCTAGGCGCTATTTTATTATTATTATTTTCTTCCCTATTTTGCATAGGTTTCCTCGTTCGTTATTTTTTTGAATGCTCGTTCGTGCATTATTGTTAAGTACACTCGCACCATTTTCTCGGGGATTACTCGGTGGTGGACCAGATGCCCGTACGTTGAATATTTATTACTAACCCATGGAATTCCTCTGGGAAAATCCATGAATTGAAGTAACGGAATATTATAAAGAATGTAGAATATTTTCTAGGAATCCAATTGATGAACCCTGCGACAAGAAATAATTAATTGATGGCTCTATACTAGCAGGCGAGCTTTCTATGAGCATTATACTTATTCGAAAATCGAGGTATGAGCTAGTTGAAGCGTCATACTCGTTTTGAATGTTTATTCTCTAAATTCAGGGAACATTGCGACATCCTGAAGACGTTATTGCTCTATACTAGTGATTAATACATCTAGGATCCGTCCAATCATTCTGATTTTATACAGAAGTGAATACTGAAATTGCTCAGTTGATGAAATATGTCGTGGTCTCAGTTGAGAGACTGCATATTCATACGTATTCTGAGAGGCAGAACACTCAATCAGAGGTTATCGTTGCATGAGCTTTCATGCTCGAATTCTGAAATATAAATTTCACATACGTGTCTGAAGCCGGTCAGAAATATGCAAAGTTATGATTTGACGATTTTATCCTTCATCAAAAATCCACCATCAACATTAAGTCCCCTGCTTAGTGAGGGACAGTCATGTTCCGCAGTAAGCACTCTATGGTGATTTTTTGTAGTTATAAACGAAATAAGTAATTGAACTTAGTCGTAAGAAAGAATGTTACCGGATTTTCAAATTTTCTCAAATGATGTTTCGTACAAGCGAGATATTGCTTGAATGATGATCCCAGTAGGATGATGGAGCATCGTATGACGAGCATAAATTGGTGTGACACCGCTGATTTGGGTGGTGGGACGTCCAATCATTTTTGTATACACTGATGTGAGCATCCTTATTATTTTGTTGTGCTTTAATTCCACTGCTTTTATGAAATTTGCATCTACGAATGATATACTGAAGTAGAAATATTGTATGGATGTCACAACTACTTTGCAAGGATGACTGATTCTCGTGATGGAACTTCCAGAGATGATACCTCCGCAGATGCGACTTCCATAGATGATACCTATGTATATGAGACTTCCAGAGAAGAAGAAGCACCTGGAGTAAAGAATATTCTGAACACTGATGATGACTTCTTCGTGGTTCAGTATAGACCTGAAAAACGTCTCCCAGGTTTTTCGTTTCGCCTTCTTGTAAATCCCAGGGATATTACTCAGAAAAAGTTGGTGTCTCCTCGAGCGATAGTTCGATTATGTCTACAAGGAGGACACTATTATGCTTCGCATATATAATTCAAGATTTCTCGAAAACCTTTAACAGACTTTTCTGGATCGGCGAAACATATGTTGGGTTACGATCGTGTGCGAGTCATGCTAGATCGTGCACAAGTGACACGGGCTATCCAAGCAGCTGTAGACTTATTTATTTACCATGATGTACGAGGTATGGTAGCTTTGCTCGCTCGCTGGTGTATTCCTACTCATACTTTCATATGCATATGGGGAGAATTTACCATCCCTTTGGAGGATGTAGTTGCTTTATTGAATCTTCCGGTTATGGGTAATTTTCCTAAAGGACTTTCAGCAGAGGAGACTGCAATGTCTGACGTCTTGAAAGCTACGATGCATGACGTTAATAAATTATCTAGAAAATTTTGGTATTATCAATGGTTAAAGTAATGGTGGCCGAGAGATAGGGTTCCTGAAAGGCCTGTCGACGGTACATTAGCCATTGCTGCTTTCTTGTGCTTGTGGCTGTCCAGAGATATACTTGAAGATATACTTGAAGTCATTTGTGATTACTTTTGCCATTAAGATGGCTCAAGGTGAGAAAATTCCCATCGGTAGCCTGTTCTTGGGTTCAATATTCTCCAACTTAGACTCCTTAGTCATAGATTCCATCGTTTTTAATGGCTTTATGAAAATTGAAACGTATGTTAATACAATGTTTATCCAAGCCTTATTGTGGGAGCGCTTCAAGAATTATGCATCGACCCCCTGTAGCGTCTTGCAAGGACCAAATGTTAATACTGGTCATGCTTTCTCTGAGAAAGATAATGCCAGGATTATGTGTTGGTACACAAAGCAGCCTCGACTCAAGACACGCCTCACTGATGTATTAGACAACGAGTCTGAGTTTAATTTTCGTCCGTGGGTGTCGATTCCTACTTCCGTATGACAATTGATCACTTTTAATGTTGTTTAAGAGAACATCACTTTGATTCCGTTACAAACCTGAGTGATGGTGAGATATTCTTTATACTGAGTTGCACTCCTGGTTATTTAGTATCATTAATACAAGGAAAGTTTCTGGTTGAAGAATATAACATCGATAGAGCAGTTCGACATATGGTTCTTGATCAGTGTGTTCCGAATTTTTGAAGGAACAAACCACCGGTTGAACAACTTAGTGCTCATTTAGATTGCACACATGTGGAAGGAAATGATTACTTTTTTCCTTGTTCTGACCAAGTCACATATGCAACTCCGGGTTATATAGACTTCTGGCATCAACAATTTGAGCGTTTTCATAATTTTGTAATGGATGCTCAACCTCTGGTACGAGAACTTCCATCTGTTGAGATGATTTCTGATCGACCAAGATTGAAGTATCCATCCAGTGGTGTTGAAATAAAAATACTTCTAGGATATTCACAAGTAAGTACTCTTCTTATGATTTTTGTAAAGACATGATAATCACATTTTAATCATTTCATCAACTTTACCACATGATGGTCGTGTTGTAAGACCTAGGATCAATGTAGACTTCACGGAAGTGGAAGAAAGTCCCCGGGGCGGAGAAGCCAGAAGTAAGGATTACAGGATGTTACCGAATAATGTAAAGTCCCCGGCTGTCTCTTTGGTGAGTTGTTAACGCTTCTTCTACCCTGACTTTTCCTTGTCCATGTAATTAGGATCGTAAGACCAATGTTTGTTAATTCATTTCAGAATTTTTCTCCATCAAGTATTGACGGTCTCTGACTCGCTCCGGTTGAGCAAACAACTCATGAGTCTAGTGATGAAGAAGAAATCGATGTAAGTACTCCTTCACGTAATCGATCATGATGCTTCTTGAATAAAATAATAATGATTGTTGTTGAAATATCCAGGAGGAAATTTTCATGGATAATCAAGATGTTAATAATGCACATTCGCCTTCGAATTAGGGTGAGAAAGAGAATTCTCAAGAGTTGGAACCGAATGAAGGTGATAATGTTCCTAATGGTGATGCCGACAATATTGACCCCTCGAACGATTTGGAGACCACTCAAGTAAGTTTCCATCTTGTATTCTCTTCATAAAAGTATTGATAGTTGAATCAATATTTTCTCATTTGACGAATTATTAAATATTGATAGTTGAATCAATATTATTAGTCTCTTCTGAGCAAATATTGCTCATTTGATGGATTACTGAATATTGATAGTTGAATCAATATTGCTAGTTTGAGAAAATATTGCTCGTTTAATGATTATTGGTAGCACGACCAAATAAAATATTAATTTTAAAATATTGGCAGCTGGACCGAATATTATATAATTAATCAAGATGTTGATTGCTGGATCAACATAAAATTATTTGTGCTTGAACTTGCTCAGAATTATGATTTGCAGAGCATTTGGTTCGAAACCCTAATTTTGATGGACTATTGATCAATTAATGATTTACTGAAAACCAATCAATGAGTGAGAGAGGGACCTGCTACAGGCGATGATGGGCCGACCATGTAGCGCCCATGTGCTCGAATGAGCATGCACCAAAGTCCTTTGAAGGCCAGTTGGTGAAAAGATGATTAAATGCTGGTTTAATCATTTATTAAAATAGTGCTCCTCTGAGCATTACGCGGTAAAACCTAATTATGGAGAGATGAGATACCGACCAAGGGGTATGAAACCGACCCTTAGTGGTTATGGGACCAGCTGGTGGTCGATTGAACAAGTTCCAAGTTGGTTGGAAAGAGTTTGAACCAATATGAACTGTAGAAGATTAATTATGTCAAAATCATAAATAGGATATGGTACCGGCTTCTGCAAGCCGAAGGACTGACCTTGGTCGGTCAAGGTGGCATGCCCGTGTATCCATATTTTCTGTGTCTTAATTCTGAGAATTTTGATATTTTTTGACGCGCGTTCGAGCAATATTTTGGATTTTCAGAAGAGTTTGATCTTGATTGAAACTCTCGATTTTTCTCGAATGAGCAAGTAGAACTTTTCTCAGGCGATCAATATTTTAATATTTGCTGTGAGAAGCCTAGCCGGTCATGTGTCCATTTGACTTTTTGGCTTTTTGACAGTTTGAGCAATATTTGAAAAAATATGGAAAACCCAGGGTTTTGCTGAAACAAAGGAGTTTCATGAGATGAAGAAAGAAATAATAATAATTTTAAAATAAGGGATTATAGTGTGTGGGGCCGGCCACGGCTAGGGCATGGACGGCCGGCTAGTAGGCACGGTCCCGTGACACCCTTTCCTATTTTTTATTATTTTTCATCGTGTGATGGAGAAACTAAGAGTTTTTCTCAAATAAAGGAGTTTTCATGAGATTAGGAAAAATAATAAAATAAAATGGAGAGGCATGGGACCGTCCGCCCGGTGGGCCCGGTCCCATAGGCGCCTCTTTATTATTATTTTTCTTCCCTGTTTTGCATAGGTTTCCTCGTTCGTCCATATTTTTGAATGCTCGTTCATGCATTCGTGCATTATTGTTAAGTACACTCGCACCATTTTCTTGGGCTTACTCGGTGGTGGCTCAGATGCCCGTACGTTGAATATTTATTACTAACCCATGGAACTCTGCTGGGAAAATCCATGAATTAAAGTACCGAAATATTATAAAGAACGTAGAATATTTTATAGGAATTCAATTGATGAACCGTGCGACTAGAAATAATTAATTGATGGCTCTATACTAGCAGGAAGGATGTCTAGGAGCATTATAATTATTTGAAAATCGAGGTATGAGCTAGTTGAAGTGTCATACTCGTTTTGAACGTCTATTCTGTAAAGTCAGAGAACATTGCGACATCCTGAAGATGTTATTGTTATATACTAGTGCTTAATACATCTAGGAGCCGTCTAATCATTCTGATTTTATACAGAAGTGAATACTTAAATTTCTCAGTTGATGAAATATGTCGTGATCTCAGTTGAGAGACTACATATTTATGCGTATTCTAAGTGAATCAGAGGTTATCGTGGCATGAGCTTTCATCCTCGAATTCTGAAATATAAACTTCACATACGTGTCTGAAACCAATCAGAAATATGCAAAGTTATGATTTGATGATTTTTGCCTTCGTCAAAAATCCACCATCAACACCTTCATCTCATATTTCCCCAGGAAATCAAAAGTTTTCAGCAGATAACTAAATGTTGGCATTCCTTTATGATGTTTTCCTCTGGTATTCTTTCAATGTCTCTGTTGACTGCATTGTATAACTTATCTGTAAAAAAAATTCACTGGCTTGAAGCCTGGATCGATGTTTATAGAATGACATGCGACATAAAGGTCTATACCTGGCATGCCTGACATTTTTCAGGCGAAGATGTGGATGTTTTCTTTTAGCAGTTCCAGCATGCTTTGCTTCTAAGCTTGCGGGTCGAAGAGAATTAGGGTTTTGAGAAAAGCCCTAATTTCAAGAATTTTGTGAAAAGGGGATTTATTCTAAAAGAGAGGATATCGAGCCTCTCCCATTCTCTTAGACGGTTCTCTAAGCCTCTCTCAATCCCTTTCAGCTCATTAGTCTTCAACAAAAACGAGCTCATAACCTGATATTACGATTTTGAGTATTTTCAAAGAAAAAAGCCTTAATACGGCTAGGGACCAACCAAGCTCTCATATACTCATTACAAGGACCTCATGCACGTGAATATTGAGTTCTATAAATTTCCTAAGAAGAACGGGATTGAAACGGAATCCAGAAAAGTAGAATTTCAGGGAAGATAAAGGGAATCTGGCTCAAAACAGGGAATTCAGGTTCATGATTTCCAAAGGCAGAACTAGAAGCGCCAATCTCTCTTTCAAGACGTGACTATGCCTAGGGAAGTTCCATGCCTCTCTCATGCTAAAGAAAAATCAAGCTCATAGTGGTTTTTGACGAAAATACCCTTAGTTTCAAAAGTATGTATTTTCTCTAATAAAAAGGAGCCTGATTGGTACAAGAAATTAAACAAGCTCTCATCACGCAAGGTACCGATCCCAGAAGATGGATGCACACCTTCCAAGCCTCGCCAAGCCTCTCTAGAGTGTCTTAGGGAGTCAGACGCAAAGAAAAGAGAAATTAGGGTTTAGGTACAGTACAAGCCTGAATTCATAATTTACATGGGATATGGACTCTGTAACTTCAAAAGTGTTAGAGCATTGCTCGGTCGACCTCGCATGCGTTGCTATCTCAAGCATGTTTGTCAATGTTAGTGATCAAAACTATAAGTCTTGATTTCTAGTCTATTATATCTAAGTCTCGGACTAGGATAGAAAGTGTAGTTGAGCTTAAGGACTTCATGGCGATTCATCATACAAGCAGAAGAACTACTCAAGGAACCGGTGGAACTTCTCGACAAAAAGGTATGTGGAGACTTGAACTTATCTATCACTCAAAAGTCTATCTACTCTATCTCCTACTCTTTGAGACAAGAAGTCGTATGCTATATATATAGACTTGGATTATACACATTTGGTATTTCGAGCCGAGTATACCTCGCCTATATCTATCTCGAAATATGTGTTGGTAAGATTTTCGCTTCGATCAAGTTTATCTTTACCTAGTGATGAAAGTCATGATATGTTTCAATCACTTTGAAAATTGCTTTGACGAGAAATGGTGAAACAATTATATAACGTCCTCTAAGAATATTTCAATGATTGAAATGAGAGTTTAGATTACATAACCAATGGTGGACATAAACATTGTTGTGGAAACACCTTTATGTATAAGTCCTATTCCTTGAACCAAAGTTTGTGAACTTTGTTGATTAAGAGAAACCGGAAGAATGGCTTGTTGCCAAGTCCGCGAACTGCCAAACTTCTCATCCCGAGAAATTATGCTGGAGTTGACGAACTAGCTGCGCCCGCGAACCGGCGGAAGGTCTCTTGCCGAGATTTTCTGGTGGAGTTTGTAAACTCTGCTCGGTTGCTTAAGTCTGCGAACCTAGTATACGAACTTAAGAAGGTTATTTATCTGAAGATGATTTCTGAACTTAAACTTATAAAAACTAAGTAATGTAGTTTTCAAACCGTGGCTATAAAAGTTCATGAATCGATTCAAGTGAATCAAATCATCTTTGCTTCAATTGTGTCTTGTGTAGTACATGAGATTTCCTTGCAATTGAACAACTCTCTAACTAGTTCATTTGAAGTCATTTAAACTAGTTATGGTGAAGAAGAACATGGTTGATATGAAATTCTCATATGGATAACCTTTTGGTTAACTATTAACCAACAAGTGCATACGTTTGGGTACGGTTAACAAACCTAGAAGCGTGCATTGTCGAGTGTGTGTAACAAGCTAAGTTTTCGATCTAACGGTTGAAAAAAATTAGCTTGAATCTAAATCAGGTTTTCATCTAACGGTGGATATTGTTTGCTTTGTGACCAAGGCAAAACCCTGATTTGAAAGACTATATAAAGGAGACATCTAGTATTGTGCAAAACCAATCCCCACACCTTACGTGTGATACTAGTTTGCGTGCTAGAGTCGATTCTCCTTTAACCTCTGGTTTTCTTTTCTCAAACCGGGTTAACGACTTAAAGACTTCATTGGGATGTGAAGCCTGACCGATACTACTTTTATCGTAGTTGTGTGATCTGATCTTGCATCTTCTATCGTACGAGTACAATCAGATTTATTGGATTGAGATTGATATCTCCGATATGCAAGATATAAAAAGTAATCACAAACGTCTTCGTCTCATCATTTGTGATTCCGCAACATCTTGTTTCGCTACCATACGATTAAGATTGTTGTGAGAAGATTGATAACTCTAGACTGTTCTTCGGGAATATAAGACCGGATTATCAATTGGTTCCTATTCACCTTGGTTATTATCAAAAAACGGAACAAAACCTTTAGGGTTTATCCGTGGGAGACAGATTGATCCTTTGATAGACTTGTCTATGTGAGACAGATTTGTTTATTGTCAAAGCCTGCGATTTTTGATCGTAGCAACTCTTAGTTTTGAGTGACATCATCTAAGGGAATAAAGTGCACAGTATCCTTCTGGGATCATAGGCGTAGGAGCATAAATGTACCTTGGATCAGTGGGAGATTGATTGGGGTTCAACTACAGTCCAGTCCAAAGTTAGCTTGGAGTAGGCTAGTGTCTGTAGCGGCTTAATACAGTGTGTGTTCAATCTGGACTAGGTCTCGGGGGTTTTCTGCATTTGCGGTTTCCTCGTTGAAAAAATTTCTGGTGTCTGTGTCATTTCAATTTCCACATTATATTGTTTTATCTTTATAATTGAAATAATACAGGTTGTGCGTTAGATCATCAATTAGAGTAATCCAACCTTTGGTTGTTGATTGTCATTGATTGATCCTTGGATATTGGTCTTTGGTACCATCCAAGTTATTCCTTGTGTTTGATTAAAGACTCACTGATTTCTATTAGCTCGAGTAAATCAAAACAAGAGAGAGATATTAACTCCTCGATATACTTTTATCTGGATTGAGTCTGACTGTCTAGTTGATTCTCTAGCAAAGTATATTGGAGTTAGTCCACACAGATTGCTAAGCGAAATATTGGGAGGTGTTGTTAGACTCTCGCATTTTCAATTGGTATCAGAGCATGAAAAGACGTTCATGACCTCAAAAGTATGTGTTTGTAGCGACCGTAGAAAAAAGTCTCAATTGACGCTTCACAAGGTTTAAAAACCAACCGTAGAAAAAAGTCTGATAAACTGGTTACTCTTCAAAAAGGGTTGGATGAACAAATCCGGATCAACTCTGATCTTGTTGCATAAATTGCGATTCTGAAATATTTGATATCTGGTAATAGTCCCTTGGTGAATCTGAGAAACTCCAGTTGTTCCTCTTTAAAGAATAGTCGTAAATCAGATGGTAATCAACGACCGGTTGTTGTGAAAACTGATATGACTAGGAACTACTCAGACAAACTTCAAAGTTTTGGCACGCATTGTTGTTGTGACTCTTCCAATCACCTTCAACAAGTTTGTATGTCTTTTCAAAAGAGTCTTGTAGATGGGGAAAAACGATTTGCTGGTTTTTTCGGAATTGAGGAGACGTCCGTGTGGAGACTCCTTGAACCGAGCGAAATGTTGAACCTCATACAAATGCACTGCAATGGTCGTTCCAGAGTTAATTCGGTCACAAGAGAGGATGGGTTGATCTGTAGGAGGGAAGCTGAGAAATGTGTGAGATCAATGATGATCTGAGATTATAGGTGTGTTATGAATTCAGCGTAAGAACTCTCTGAACGATTGAATTTTACTAAATTGAGAGTGATTGCTCAGGTGATGAGTTCGTGTAGACGAAAGATTGTCTATATGAACTTGCTGATAAATTCTTGTGTAGACGAATGTTCGAGTGTTCGAATCTTGTCCTTTCAATCGGGATTCAGAGACATCTTATAATGCTGGAGTTGAAAACACCATGATCTCATGAAGTGTGACAGTTGCTGGAATCAGAGAGTGGGGAAGTGGGAAATCATGTCAAAAAAAGTTACTCATCGTGCGGAGACTTGGTTAATTTTCCACCCACTACTTTGCTGACTCTTCCAACTGATTGCACGACTTGCTCGCATTCTCGTCTTGTGTATGAACACACGTGCCGCAGACCGTCAGAACAAAACCCTAGTTAATATCCCCCCATGTGACACGATTGATGTCTCGTGATTGTGGAGTCAGTTGCTGACTTTATGGGACGATGAGTCCTTGTATTGCTGAGTTGAACATAATTTGCAAATGTTCTGAGACTCATGGATTGAACATGTCTGCTGAGACAAGGTATTATTATGTTGATAACCTAAGACGAGCAAACTGTGTTGCTGAATTGTTGAATATTGATATTTAAACCAATATTCTTTAATCTGAGCAAATATTGCTAGTTTGGGCAAATACTGCTAGTTTGAGCAAATATTTCTCGTTTGATGAATTGTTGGTAACATGACCAAATAAAATATTAATTTAAGATACTGACTGCTGGGTCGAGTATAATAAATAAAAGTGTTGATCATGGGATCAACATAAAATTATCAGTATTTGAATCTGCTGAAAATCACGTTTTTGCAGAGCTCTGGGTTCAAAACCGTAAAATTGATGATTTATTGAAAATAAACCGCACAGAGCAAAGGACCTCTACCTGGGATGATAAGTCCACCATGTAACGCCCAGATGCTCGAATGAGCAAAATACCAAAGTCTCTTGAAGACCAGTTGGTGAAAGAATGATTAAATGTTGGTTTAATCATTTATTAAAATAATGCTCGTGTGAGCGTCAGATAATAAAACCTAGTCATTAAAAGATGAGGGTCCGACCAAGAGGTCACAAGACCGGCTCTTGGTGTCCGCGGGACCAATTGATGGTCGTTTGAGCAAACCCTCCTTTGTTTGAAAAGAGTTTGAACCTAATATGAGCAATTGAGCAAATTAGGTTAAAATCATTAAAATTGTGGGACCGGCTGTTTGCAAGCCTTAGGACACCCTTGGTCGGTCAAGGGGATGTTCCCGTTTCACCATAGTGTCCGCATCTTAGTCCTGAGAGTTTCAATATTTTCGATGCGCGTTTGAGCAACATTTTGAGAAAATATGTTGAATCCAGGGTTTTGCTGAAACTAGGAAAAATACATGAGATGATGAAAAATAATAAATAAAACAGGGAATTGCAAGGTGTGGGACCGTCCATGGTTAGGGCATGGTCGGTCGGCTGACAAGCACGCTCCCACACACTTTTCCTAGTTTTATGTAATTTTATGTATTTTTTCTGAATTGAGGGAAATTCCATGAAACTGGAGAGTGTTATGAAATTAGGGAACTTCCATGAGATGAAAGAAATAAAATAATAATAAAATAGGGAATGATGGAATGTGGACCGGCAATGGCCAAGGCGTGGCCACCCAACGGGCACGGTCCCAGGACACTCTTCCCAATTTTGTGTAATGTTCATGATTTTAGGAATTTTCATAAAATCAAAGAGATTTGTTGAAACCAGGGTATTTTGTTGAAATCAGGGAGTTTTCATGGAATGAGGAAAACAAAACAAGTAATAGTAATAAAATAAGAGACGTGTGGGACCGGCTAGGGCATGACCGGCCGGCTAGAGCCCAGTCCCACGGTTTCCTTAATTTTATAATAATTTTCATGGGTTTAGGGAAAATTCATGAAATCAGAGAATTTTCATGGGATGAGGGAAATAATAAAATAATAGGGAACCGTGGGGTGTGGGACCGGCCACGTCCAGGGCACGGCCGGCCGGCTAGTGGGCTTGGTCCTGCGACACCTTTCCTAATTTTATTATTTCTTTGACATAAGGAAATATCATGAGATTAGGGAATTTCCTTGAAACGAAGGAGATTTGTTCAAATGAAAGGATTCTCATGAGATCAGGGAAAAATAATAAAATATGATAAAATATAAAATTGGGCGCGGGACTGGTCACGGCATGACTGGCCGGCTGGTGAGCCCAGTCCTCTGACGCCTTTGCAAATATTTTATTATTATTATTTTTCTTCCTATTTTGCATAGGTTCATCATTCCTTCGTGTTCTGAAATGCTCGTTCGCGCATTCAGATGTTGGTCTGTGCATTATTGCTAAACGCACTCGCACCATTTTAGTCAGGGCTTATTCGATGCTCAGATGCCTGTACGTTGAATATCTATTACTAATGGTGGCTCTCTAAAAGAGTCACAGAAATGATACCTGCAAGTGCACATGGTCTGTTGTAGTGAGTGTGCAAGGCAGGGTCGAACCACAGAGACTAGGGTGTATAGTTGAAGTTTTTAAGCTAGTTATCTAAATTAACAAGGCAGTAACTAAAGTAATGAGGTAACAGTGACAGAGAACAAAGAAAGTGAAATTCAGTGGCAGTGAATAAGAAACATTGAAACAAAGATAAACAAACCAAGGCTGTGAGCCAAGGGAAGTGATAAAGAAACAAAGGCAGGTCCTCCATCTATGTTCTTGTCCCTTGTTAGTTATCAGTCAGCTTCTAGGCTTTCTGAATAACTAGATGACAGTTGCGGTTCAAAGCCGGCTGTTCATCTAAGGGTTGGTCTAGAAAGGAGGCTAAAGGCACTAAGATGAATTCTAAACCTTGTGATAGTTGGGGCTCTCACACTGCAACTACCCGCAGAGAAGCTTGCTTAGTGTTTTAACAACCTATAAGGATATTCAATCCTAGACAATTCAAGCACAACAAGATCAAAGCATGGATAGGATAAAAACAATTGAAATGCACAACATCATTTAAAATAAAAACTAACCCTTGAGGCACTGGCTATTCCAGTCCTCTTGGGTGAAGCACTGGATAGTCCAGGCATGACTTCTAACACGCACCCATCATCCCTATTTATACACAAACCAACTTTCCCCAAAACAGGACCACATCAGTCCAATTAGGGTTTGGTGAAAATACAAATTAAATCAAAAATAAATCCTACCTAACTCTGATAACAACCCTAATATACTAACCCATACTTCAATTAAACATGTAATCGATTCCCCCAAAAAATCCCCAATGTCAGAAAAATTAGGGTTTTAAAAATTGAAATTAAAATTTTACCTAATCTCTGAATCCAATCAAACTTCGATCCATGCTTGTAAGTGGTCCTCTCTTGCTTCCCATACCGCCAATTTGACTCTAGCTCGACCTAATTTACCCACTTCACACCTAGGGTTTCAGAGAAGGATATGTGTGAAATAGGTAGAATAGATGGACTAGGGAGAGGGGAACAATGATGGGTTATCATTGTTTGACGCTGTGGTAATTATGGTGGTGATGGCGGAGCAGTTGGGATAGCAGGTGGAGGAGATGGTGGCGGACATGGAGGTTGCAGAGGAGGTGAGGGGAGAAAGAGAAGATGGAGTCGATGGAAAAGAGTGAGGGGGGTGTTTGGTTGGGTAGGAATAGGGTTAGGTACTAGGGTGTTGAGCGGATGTATCAGAATTCGATGTCCAGTGAGTTAAAGCGTTGGATCGAATCTATCGGCTGAGATGGCAATGCTTGCAGCGACCGTAGGATTGTGAGACACAACAAAACTGATGGCTCCAGATGGAGTTAGGTGCTGTAGTGTTAGACAGGAGCTTCAGAGTTTGATGCACTGTGATGAAGCGACCGTTGGATGATGGAATGGATCCAATCTGACGGTTAAGAGGGGAAACGGGTTTGGGTATTGATTTTAGGCTTAGAAAATGGGTTTGGGTTTAGGAAATGTGTTTGGGCTTAAACAATCTTGAGCCCACTTCTTCTTTAAGAACAATTTCTTCCTTTGTGAGCCCATTTTCATCCTTCTGGTCTTGTGCACAACATTCTTCGCGGTTTCCTTGTGTAATTCCTCCCGGCTTTTCACCACTTTTCTGCTCTTTTCCGCTCCGCTATTCATCCAAACTTTATTTATTACCTAAAAATGCAAAATTAGTTAATAAAAATATTTATTCTTGAAAACAAAGAAAATACAGAATATGGGATAAAATGTAGAATTAATGCACAAAAGATGAGTTAAATGCCAACAAAAAGATATAGAAATATGCACTTTTTAGCACTCATCAAATACCCCCAAACCTGAATTTTACTTGTCCTCAAGTAAAACAAAACTAAGGAAATCCTACCTATACCATTGTCGCTGGTCTCTCGAATGCATTTAGCGTATGCACTAAGCCTTTTAAACCACTAAGTGTCCCTAGTGGACGAGTGAAGTCTCGTGAAGGTTTGCTTAGAACGTACCTACAAAGTTCTAGGTCAAAATATAAGCTCAGATTCCATCAAATGTGACATGTGCAAGACAGTTTAAGCTCACAACAAAATGGAGATGTCAATCTAGCTATCAAAGGCACAATCATAGAACTGATAACAAATAAAGACATGTGATAAGAGTGTAAAGTGTATCTACACATGTTTCTAGAATGACCTGAAGTTATGACTACTAACCACCAAGAGATAGTTTTTAGGCTAAGAACCGAATTCTAAGCCAAGCTAGCTGTCTGGCTTTACGAGAATTGTGAATGTTCACCCAATGAGTTGGTGATATTTCAGTTTAGCCCGCGTTATACATCGATGGCTGCACCCTCCTTGCTTATTACAAGACTATTTACAACAAAAAGATGACTCTTTACATGACTCTTATTTACATTGATGCTTTCTTTTATTTTTGGAACAAGAGAGAACTATTGTCTTTAACATGACAAAACATGGAATAAATAAATATTTGATTTTTTTTTATTTTTTTTTTCTGATATTTTTTTGATTTTTCTGAATTTTTCTGATTTTTCTGATTTTTTTTTTTTTTGAAGAAATAACTTTGATCTTTACAGCATAGTGACACTTTTGATACATGAACAAAAATAAAAACATAATTACATGACTCTTAGCAAGAGGTGGCCCTTATCGAATGCATCCGGTCAAATTCTATGGTTGCTTTTCTTAACGTATCCTCCAACTTCTATCCCAGCCAACCAAAGAACAAGCTAGTCAAGTCTCATTCAGTATTCTAAAGTGATTAGCAATCTAACTTCCTATCAAACACCTTGAAGATCGAGGCTATACATGTATTGGTAGATCGTGCGCGTGCAAGTTTCTTATCACATGTGAATTGTGCTAGAATCAGGGTGCCTAAATATCTAGACTAAGACTCCTAAAATTTACATATTTGCGCAAGAGTCAACATTTCAAGGTAAATGAGCTCCATTTTTATGATTTTTTATTTTTTATTTTTTTTTCAATTTTTTAATTTTTTTTCAAAAAGAAGGAGTTCTTGTTTTCAATTATAACATGTGATCGTGGTATCTACTCTATACCCCCAAACTTAAACTAAACATTGTCCTCAATGTTTCAAAATATGAACAAAATTATAATACAACATGTGAAGAGGATCATGTTGAGTAGAGAAAAAGGAAAGAGAATACCCGATTTCGGCGAAAGCAAGATTAGAACTCCGTTATTCAAGGAAAGAATCCAACATATGTCAGCCGAGATCATATTGGATTAGCAAAATATATACAAAAAGAACAAAAGGATTTTTAAAATTTTTATCTACTGGATTATATACAAGAAAATTTGGTTTTTAATGGGATTGGACTTTTTGGGAAAAATTTGGTTTTGTCGGGAGACATTTGGTTTTTAATGGGTTTTGAAAAGAAAAATTTGGTTTTAAAATCGGGAGCAAGGCCTTTTGGTTTTAATGGGTTGCTGGAATAAAATTTGGTTTTTTTAGGGAAAAAGAAAAATTTTGGTTTTTAATGGGATAAGGAGACCAAGCCCACTGTTGGGTTTTGCGAAGCCCAGCTACGTTTTTGAAAAAAAACAGGCCCACTGCTGGTGGGTAAAGCTCACTGTTGGTTTTTGGAATTTTGGCCCACTCGAAGTTTGGTTCAGGCCCACAGTTCAGAAACAAGCCCAGGTAACAATTTGAAATTTGGGCTCTTAAATAGCCAAAGGTCGAGGCCCAACTGGGCTTTGAAAACGTTTTCTGTTTTTGGGTCAAGCCCACAGTGCAAATGTTTAGTTTTCAAATGGATGTTAAGCCCACAGTCCCAGAAATTCAGTTGGGCTTTGGCTAGCTACTAACTAAAATATGAGGCCCAACTTCAAAAGTTCAGTTTTTTTTTTAATTAAAACAACAGGCCCAAATCAATCTAAAACCACAAGCCCACAAGAAATTAAACAAACAAGCCCACAAGAAATTAATTACAAACCCAACAGAAAATATAAGCCCAAATGTTGGGTTTAATATTACAAGCCCACAAGAAAAATGGAAGCCCACAGTTTGGGTTCTTTTAATGAGTTTAGGCTTACCTGTGAAGCACAGCCCAGCTGTTCAGTTTGGTTGCAAAAGCCCAGTTGGGCTTTTGATCATCCTAAGCTCTTGTTGAAGCCCAGTTGGGCTTTGGTCTTTCTTCTTTGGCTTGTATTACAGACCAGTTTGGCTTGGGTTCTAGATGCAGCTTTGGTTCAGCAAGTTTCAGCCTTAGCAGCACAGCAACAGGTGCAGAAGGCAGCAGCAGTTAGCAGCAGCAGGCAGCAACAGGGGAAAATAACAGCCTCAGTTCCACCAGTTCACCAGCAACAGCAGAGGCAGTGCAAGCAGCAGCAGCACCAGGAGGGGAAACAGCTTCAGCAACAGCAAGGGCACCAGTTCAGGTTCAAAATGGTGAAGCCCAAATATGACAAAGCAAGCAAGCAAGGGCTTTGCAACAGCATGTAGCAGCTTCACCAGCAATCAAGGCTCAGCAGCTTCACCAGTTTAGGGCTTTGCACCAGCAGCAGGGGCTTTAAGGCAGCACCAGGGGCAGATTCAGCTAGCTAGCTAGCAAGCAAGGGCTAGCCAGCAACTACAATTCAGTGCAAGAGCCTGGTTCAAAGCAACAATTGCACAGCAGCAGCAAGCGCAGCAGAGCAGCATCAGCAAGTAGGAGAATGCAACAGTGCAGAGAAGAGCAAAAGCAATGCACTTAGTGCACAAGCAAGAAAGTTGCAGGAAAGAAGATGCAACAGCAAAGAGTGACGCAACAAGCACAGGAGCATCAGCAGCAGCAGAGGCAGTGCAAGCAGCAGCAGCAGGAGGGGCAACAGCTTCAGCAACAGCAGGGAGAAGAAGAAAGTAGCAGCACAGCTGCAGCAACAACAACAAGAGCACCAGAGGCTCAGCACCAATTAGTAGCAGCACCAGCAGCAACACAGGTTCAGCAGTACCTGTCACTCAACCAAGTTCTTAGTTCCAGAAGTTTCAATAACTTGAGAGCAAGATATGCAACTGCTACAAGATAAACATGGCCAGAGATGCTTGCACTACACAGCAGGTTACAGAGCTACTAAGATGCAAGAAAACAGATGATGCAGGATGAATATGCAAATTCAAGATGAAAATGCTCCTAAGTTATGCAAATTATTCAATGATATGCAAGTATGACATGACAGTATGAAATGCAGCTAAGTTACACTAAGTTACATTACACAACAGCTAAGTTACACAAAAAAAAACAGCAAAGTAAGATAAAAAGAACAACAACCACACAACGCCAAGTCCCCGGCAGCGGCGCCAAAAACTTGGTGGCTCTCTAAAAGAGTCACAAAAATGATACCTGCAAGTGCACAGGGTCTGTTGTAATGAGTGTGCAAGGCAGGGTCGAACCACAGAGACTTGGGTGTGAATTGAAGTGATGAAGCAAGTGACAGTTAACAAGAAAAACCAGTGGTAGTGAATAAGAAACAGTGAAACAAAGACAAACAAACCAAGGCTGTTAGCCAAGGGCAGTGACAGAACTGAAAAACAGTAGCATGTAAAGCAAGTAAACAGGAACATGGTAGGGCTTTTGAATCCACATCTTGATCCTAAACTAAGGCAGATCCTAATCAAATCATGTTCTTGTTTCATCTCAGGGAAGATTATGGATGATTTAACTAATCTTACTAACTTACCCCTAGCATCAACTGTCTTCTCACAGTACAGCTGATCACAGGCTTGTTTGCTCAACCAGTTATCTAGAAATCCGCATTAGTGGAAGGTTAATCCCCTAAGTTCTCTAGTTCACCCCTAGCATTGAGTGTCTTCTTACAGCACACTCAATCACAGGTGCATTTGATCACTAAGTTTACTAACTTCCCTACTTCAACAAACACAGTCCTTCAAATGGACTGAATCCTTAGATACTCTCACTCTTACACCCCTAGAATCAGCTGTCTTCTTACAGCACAGCTGATTACAGGTGCATTCACTCAACTAGCCAATTATCAATCCTACTTAGTTTCAGCACTACAAGAACAGTGACATGAACAAGGACTATCCTAGCTTACAATTCAAGAGTATCATCTAACCCCTAGCAAATGGAGTTAGAACATAATGAAATTAAATGACAATGGAATTGAAATTGTTTAAAACATTGAACTGAACTTGAACTGAAATTGAAACAACATTAACAATTGAGGTCCTAGCTATTCCAGGCCTCTTGGTGGTGCTCTGGATAATCCAGACATGCAATACAAACATCCCACAACATCTATTTATACATATAAGCAAAATCCCAAAAATCCCCCAAATCAGTGAAATTAGGGTTTGCCCAAAAATCCAAAACTCACTCACGTAACACACTAATAACAACCCTAATACGTGACCCATGCTTCTAATTAGACGTACAATCAATTTCCCCCAAAAATCCCCAATTTATGGAATTAGGGTTCTTATAAAAATTTCTATTAAAATTTACCTAATCACTGATGACACTGGTAGATGTCGACCCATGCCTCCAATTCTTCTCCTGATGCTCTAGCTACGTCCAATTGTCCATCTAACTCAACCTAATTTACCAATTTTCACACGTTAGGGTTTTGGAAGAAAAACATGTATAAAAATGGGAAATTAGGTGGCTAGATAGGTGGTAATGATGGTAGTGGAGATGGGCTATGGTGTTTGGTTTATTTGAGAGGAGATGGTGGTGGTTGAGGTGGTGGTTGAGCGGGGCAGTGGTGGAGCAGGCGATGGAGAGGCTGTTGCAGTGAAGAAGAGGGGGAAGAAGATGGAGTTGGTCGATGGGAAGATAGCTTAGGGTTTGTTTGGGTGTAATAGACCTAGGTGCTAGGGTGTTGAGCGAGGATAAGGATTTTTGATGTTTCGCAAAGACGAGCCGTGGGATGATATCTTCTGAGACGGATCTAACGGCCAAATGGAGACAGATTACGAGCGACCGTTGGATGCAAAAAAACAACGAAACTAACGGCGCAAGATGGAGTTAGGTGCTGTAGTGTTAGACATGATCTTCAGACTTTGATGTACTGATGATGCTGCGACCGTAGGATGCTGAGATGATCCAATCTGACGGCTAGAAAGGGAAACGGGTATGGATATAGGAAATGGATTTGGGTGAGGGTTTTGGGCCTTGGGTATGCCAAGCCCATATCTTATTTAAGAACAATTCTTCCTCTTCAAGCCCATTTCTAGCCTTTTGATCTTGTGCACAACATTCTTCGCGGCTTCCTTGCGTAATTCCTCCCGGCTTTTCACTACTTTTCTGCTCTTTTCCGCTCCGCTATTCATCCAAACTTTATTTGGTACCTAAAAATGCAAAATTAATTAATAAAAATATTTATTCTTGAAAACAATGAAAATACAGAATATGGGTTAAAATGGAGAATTAGAGCACAAAAGATGAGTTAAATGCCAAGAAAAATATATATAAATATGCACTTTTTAGCACTCATCAACTAACCCATGGAATTCTGCTGGGAAAACCATAAATTGAAGTAACGAAACATTTGAAGAATCATAGAATATAGTTGAATATTCAGCTACGATTAGAGATAATTAATTGAGGGCTCTATACTAGCAGGGCTTTCTATCTAAGAACATTAATTATCTAAGAGTTGAGCAATATGAACTTACTGGAGTGTCATATTTCTCCTGTATAGTCAGGGAAAACCTGGTTGCATCCTGAAGATGTTGTTGCTCTATACTAGCAGGCATGCTGTCTAGGAGCCATCCAATCTTTCGATTCTATACAGAAATAATTACTGAAATTGCTCAGCATTCATGAGATTAACCGTGGCCTCAACTGGGAGACTATGCATCTACATATACTATGAGAGACAACCTTCTCAGTCAGAGAGGTTTTATGGCATGAGCTTTCACGCTTTATTGAGAGACATGAGTCTCAATACTCATCCGATTGCCGGATCCGGAGTAGTAATTATGGTTTTACGATTTTGCCCTTGTCTAAATACACCATCTACATTAAGTCCAATGCTTAGTGAGGGACAATCATGTTCCTCAGTCAGCATTGAATGGTGATTTTCCAGGTACTGACAAAAATAAGTAATTGAACTTAAAAGATAAGATATTACCGGATTTCGACTGAATGAGCAAACCATGGTTTAAGCAAAACCCCAGTGGCATAATAGAGCGTCATCCAGAGAGCATAAATTGGTATAGAAACGCTGATATGATGACGTGTCCTTGGTCGTTTTAGGATTCACGGGCCGGGTCCGATAAGGGAATCCTTGTGAAATTAGGTTTTGGAAATAAAATTTGATATAAAAGGAAATTAATCCCCCCCCCCCCCTTTTTTTATTTCTTCCCACACGACCACCTCCTTCATCTCCTTCCTACCTTCATGTCAGCAGCAGAAGAGAGCAGGGGAAAGTCACTGGAGCACCGACCGCCGTCCGACCAAAGCCACCACCGTCCGACCAACTTCCGGTCGGCGCCGACATGTAAGTGATTTTTTTTTATTTTTTTTTTCAAAAAACTTGCTGTTTATTCATGAGTTGTTCATAATAAAAATAATATGTGTATATACATACTTTTGAATGTGAGTTTTATGAAAAACCCTTGTTTTAGGAACGTACGTTCATTCGATCGTTAATTTAAGAAACTAACAATAACCCCTAACTTGAGAGAGATTTTTCTTTTGAAATAGACCTGTGTCCAGTGATAAAATTTTGTTTATGAGCTTTCATGGAAACCAAAACTTTATCTTTAAAAAAAAAATTACATGAGTTAATCACGATTTTTCGTTGATTCGTAAAATCAAAACATCGGTTTTGAGTAACCCGAGAAATTTGAAAATTTATTTATGATGAAATATTGTCTTGGTGTAAATTTCATAGCTCGGTTGTGGATGTTTATACTATGAAAATTGTGTATATGATTTTATGAAAAATCAGTTTCAAAAATTAATAAAGCTTCGTTCGTTATTGCAGGTTTCAAAGAACGAACTAATTTTGGAGTGTTAACTCTTGCGGCACAATCACTATTATTAGTGGAATTTTAAAGAGGTAAGAGTTAATAATTACCATTTTTGTAGATGGATTTACTAGCATATCGATAATTTTATGCTCCTGGTTCCAGAAAATGTCAACTTCCAGCAGCAGCAACTATTCCTCCAGCTCTTCTGACGAGGATTCCAGAGCTTCTGCCGCCAAATCGAAAGCTAAGACAACTCATGACAAGGGGGAAAAGCCTAGCGTACCAATTAATGATTGGAGGGTCACTTATGCTGAGCTTATGAAGAGAAAATCCGAGGATGATGAGGCAGAAGATCGTCAGCGTAGAAAGGATCGAATCCGGCGCAAAATACTAGCGTCTGAGGAGAGACGTTGATTCGTCGATGGGGTACCTTCTGACTCTGATGTTGACGCTTCCGAAGAGGAAACTACGCGGGTGTTACCAGAGTGCAAGATCGATCCTGACCGGCATACCAGAGAGTTCCAAAAGACTATGAAACAAATTGAAACTGAAGCAGAAGCAGAAGAAGACTCGGACTCGGACGATCCTTATGCACATCCAGACTTCATCAATGGTCCTGATGGTGATTCCAACGAAGAGGAGGATTCTGAGAAGGACAGTGATGACGAATCTGATAACTCGGATGAATCTGACGAGTAGCTTTACTCCTGATCCTTTTTTTAAACATTTGAATTTATTTATTTTAGCCTTCGTAGTAGACATCTTATTTGAACAACTTCACTTAAGTATTAAGATTTTTCCTTTTGAACGAGAGATCCTTTTATTAATGTTGGTTCTTTTTGATTGAATCAAATAAAATGAGCCAATCTTCATACGCCGAACCCATTGCGATCTCCCTTTGCTTTCTTTACGGTTTCCATCTGTGAAAATATCCAGACACGTCACAGAAGACATATAACACACAAGGCCGTGTGACTTTATGATCATGCCTAACTTTGGTCAGTCCCTAGTGCATTATTTTACTCCACATCTCCAGTATTGACCTTATTCGAGACTTAGGGTTTCAGTAAAACTCGCAACTAAATTGACTATTTGCAGAAGATAAGTGTCTGTCGTATCTTGTATATATCTCCAAGATTTAGGGTTTAACACTTGCGCAAATATTTCTTCCATTCCTGAATTAGTTTCATCACGGAAGAAATTTCGATTGTCATACCTTTCATCACCATGTCTAGTGATAGTACTTCTTCTCGAAACGAACTTCAGTCGAAGCATGAAATAGAAGCGTCTATCTCGGTAAGTTGTATACCTTCTTCGTATATGTTTTGATCAAAGTTATTGATCGTGGGAAAATGATTTGTTGCAGGATAATCAGAAGAATCCTTCTTCTCATACTTTGAGGCCCAAGCGGACTGTTAGAGCCCATGCCCGGTATAGGTCGGCTCATGTCGAGACTGGATCATCTGTAAGCAACCTTATAACTCTTGAAGCTTTACAATGCTCAATTTTGATAAAATTAAACAACCCTGCATTTCATCGCAGGCGGATGTTCGTGTCGTTGTTGATGCTAGAATGAGAAGGAATGAAAAGTCTGTGACTGTGGTTGAGGTTCAAGATAGCATCCACCGAGTCTGTGAAGATTCTTCTGAATCCGTGGAGGCTGGAGATGGGGCTCATGCTCGTGAATATCCAACAACTGGACTTTTATTTGAAGCTCCTCTGATCAATACTTTCCCAGACAATGAGGTGGTCGGTGGATTCGTCATTCCCAAGTGTCACACGCCCCTGTACACCAAAATCTGGAAAAGATATGGACATATTGCTACGATTGAAGTGTGGAAAGGTTTTCTACCCACCCTCCTGACCATAGTGGCAGGGTTGTTACCGATCATTGAGGAGATGGACCAGATGCATCTACGAGATATCAAGAATCAGGAACTGCACAGGTGGTATGAGATGATTTCGATCTGTGAGACATTGCGGTTCAATGTAGGCTGGCTTCGTCATCGGCTCGAGATAATCAAGATTCATAATACGGCGGAGGCTGCTGATGCAATTTTTGTGACCACTGCTTTACTGGAGGAGGAGAAGATGCTTGCTTTGGAGTCGACAAGGATCGAGAAGGCGATTCAGGAATTAAAGACGAAAACCAAAAATTTCCAGAATAAACTTGACTGGGTTTCTTATAGAGATTATCCATTGTTGGACGGTTTGCTCTGAGTGAACATTCGAGAGAGTTAAAGTGTGGAGTTTTTTTTTTGATAAGGTAGGGTAATATGAAGAGGAATTTTGTTCAATTGGTGGATGTTTGATGAACAAATGAGCATCTTGCATGCTTATTTAAGGAAATAAATTACATTTGAGATGTGTTTGAATAATGGCAAAAGGTTAATTATTTGTTGTTGATCAAGCACAATAGGCCTTGAGTCATTTGACGTTGATAATATTTCCTTCTTTTCCTCCATTGACCGCTAAGATTTTGCAGTATCCGCTAGACACTGCTTTGGTGATAACATATGGCCATTCCCATTTAGGAGAGAACTTAGGAGCAGACATGTCTTGTTGGATGTATTTTTCCGTCTTTAATACCAAATCTCCTACTTGGAAAGTTCGGGGCCTTACCATTTTGTTGTAAGCTCTAGATATTCTTTGTTTGTAAGCCTCCAAATATTTTTCTACTTTATCTCTCCTTGATTCGATCATGTCCAGTTTATCAACTCTTGACTTGGACACTTCAGCTTTATCCCATCGTATTCCACTGGCCGCTGCAATCCTTGCTGAAGGAATTTTTATCTCAGCTGGGAGTATAGCATCAGCCTCATAGACGAGCGAGTACGGTGATGTTCCAATCGAGTTCCTTGGTGCACTCCTGTAAGCCCACAAATCCATGGGTAATTTCTCATGCCACGATCGTGGATTATCATGAATCGTTCGACTGATAATCCGGATCAAAGTCTTGTTGGTACTCTCTGCTTGACCATTTCCTTGGGATAGTATGGTGTAGAGGAAATCTGTTTGATCCCGTACTCCTTGAGCAATTTCTCGATATCCTTTTTGGCAAAAGGGGTCCCATTATCCGTGATGATATGTTTAGGGACGCCGAATCTACATATAATGTGTTCTTTGATGAAGGCTACAATAGTTACCCCCGTAGTACCTCTGAGAGGGATTGCTTCGACCCACTTAGTGAAATACTCAGTAGATGTGATGATGTATTCATGCTGCTTTGAAGATGTTGGATTGATCTTTCCAATGATATCAAGTCCCCAGCTATAGAAAGGCCATGGACTATTCACATAGTGTAATGGAAGACAAGGAGTATGAATAAGATTACCATGGACCTGACATTGATGACACCTCTGAACTACGCAGATGCATCATCTTCCACAGTCTGCCAGTAATACTTCTCGTGAATTTGGAGAAACAAATTCTTTTTCCCCTGGTGTTCTCCTTCATGGGTTTCTTTCAGGACCGTCAGAATTTCATCTCCGTCTAGGCACCTCAACAAGTCTCCTCCAAAGCTTTTGCGGTACAGGATCCCGTCAAGAAAGACAAATCTTTTAGCTTTCTGAGTGAGTTTGATAGCATCTTTCTTTCCTGGTGGTGATTTGTTATCTCAAAGGTATTCAATGTAAGGCTTCCCCCAATTCCCGGTGTGATGAAGTGTCAGGGCCTTTAAATGATGAGGAGGCGTCTGACAATTAGGACAAGATCCCTGCAAAGTTCTTGACTGTGCTTCCATGGAGGGCCAGTAATAACCGATTCTTTGAAGTCTTCTATAAAGTGTTATCACCAGCGTCTATCCACATACTTCTTTATGCACACTTTCGAGCTTTTCCTTCGCTTCTTCATCGCCAAGGCACCGTGATAGAGAGGCATCAGGGTTACTATGGTACAAGGCCCCGTGGAGCAGAAAGAAATTCTTTAGCTCCTTAAGGATGACTGCTCATTCTGTAATGGAACTGCTCAGTTCATGAATATTAGGTGTTCTTCAGTCGTTTGCTTGAGCATCTTCGGTTTGACTAAGCCATGTGGATGATACAGCTCGTCTTTGTACTATGATATCTTTCTCTGACCCTTCGAATTGCAACTTGGAGGCGAGGGTTGCTAAGCAATCAACATGTCTATTGTTGGTCCGGCCAGTATGGGTGATAGTTGCATCAGAAATGAGTTAGGAGTCGCTGCGCCTCAGACCTGAATGGAGCAAGCTTTATCTCCTTGAGAGAGTATATCCCATTCATTTGATTGACCAGCAGTTTTGAATATCCTCTGATCTCCAGATACATCGCTCCTGCCTGTTTAGCTAAGGATAATCCTAGCAAGAAGGCTTCATATTCTGCTGAATTATTTGTACAGTGGAATTCCAGCTTAAATGAATGTGAGAATACTTCACCAGATGGAGAGACTAAGACTATGCCCGCTCCTCCAGTATCGTTGCTAGGAGTAGCAGATCCACCAAAGTACAGCAGCCACGTTTCTTCCTTGACGACTGAAATTTCTGGAAATTCACCTAGTACATTATCCTGTAATGTCGTGGAATATTCTCTTGGAAAGGCATCCAGTAAATCTGCTACCGCTTGACCTTTGATTGCTTTGGGAGAAACGCATACTATGTCGAACTCTGACATCTGAAGCAACCATTTTGCAGGTCTTCCTATCAGAGCGGGTTTTGAAAATAAAAACTTTATGGGATCATCTTTGGAGACGAGCACGAATCTGTTGGACAGCAAATAATGTTTGGACCTCTGCATTTCATGAGCTAATGCCAGGCATGCTCTTTCATCTTTCGGGTATCTGAGTTGAGCATCCTTCATGGTACGTATTACATGTTCGACGCTTTCTTCATCTTCTTTATCTAGCAGTACCCCGATAGAAACATCACTGGAAGACGTGTATAATATCAGTGGTTTTCCTTGTACTGGAGATCTCATGACTGCGGGTGATAAAAGTATTTGTTGTATCTTCTGGAACGCCTCTTGCTGAACAGCTGTCCAGGTGAAACTTGCTCCCTTCTTCAGCAGAGGAGTGAACGCAGCAATAAGTTGAGCCAATCCCGGTATGAAGCGTCTAATGTAATTTACCTTGCCCATGAAACTCTATAGTTCCTTCACAGTGTGTGGAGGAGGCATGGTAGTAATGGATTTTGCTTTGTCTGGATCAACTTTGATCCCTTCAGCAGTGACCAGGAATCCTAGAAACTTCCCAGAAGAAACTCCAAAATCACATTTCAGAGGATTCATCTTCAACTTGTATTATCTGCATCTTTCAAAAACTGTCCTCAGAACTTCTAGATGCGATGCTCGAGCTTTTGATTTCACCACAACGTCGTCGATATAATCTTCTACTTGCTTATGTATCATATCATGAAATATTGCTGTCATGGCTCATTGGTAGGTAGCACCTACATTCTTCAATCCAAAAGGCATCACAGTGTAGTGAAAATTCCCAATGGGAGTGCGAAACGCGGTCTTGGCAGCATCATGTTCAAACAATTTGATCTGGTTGTATCCACTGTAGCCATCCATGAATGACAACATACCATGACCGCTGGTTGCATCGACAAGCATATCAATGTTGGATAAAGGAAAATCATCCTTTGGACAACATTTATTCAGGTTCCTGAAATCTACACTGCATCTGATTTGACCATTTTTCTTCTTAACTGGAACAACGTTAGCCATCCGTGTTGGATGTTGAATAGGCTTGATAAATCCTTCTACTAGAAATTTCTGAATTTCGACCTTGATTTGTTCTTCGACCTCATGCCTGAACTGTCTAGATGGTTGTTTGACAGGTTTGGAGCCGGGAGTGATATGCGGACGGTGAGTGACCAGTTTGTCGTCCAGACCAGGCATTTCTTCGTACGTCCAAGCAAAGATATCCCGATACTCTTTCAGCAAATCTACCAGGCATGTGCGTTCCTCCAGTGATAGTGCTGAACTGATTAAGATTGGTCTCGGATCTTCTTCTGTGCCGATGTTAACCATTTCAAGATCATCAGTAGTAGAATTCGTGCCATCTTGCAACTGTTGCGGAGCATCTTGAACCTCATCATCAGGTGATTGCTCGATCTGACATGATTCATTAGTGCGGGGAGACTCTTGATCAATCTCCCCTATTAATTGTTAATCTTTGTGCCGCCGATAAATGACCCTCCCTTCTGCATTATGAATAGTCATAAAATTGGATCCTGGGGTCGTGACCTAGTCCTTACGGCATTTGACCGGTGTAGCAGGTGATTTGACTGGTTCTGCTTCCGAAGGTAGTGATGACATGTCAGCAGCTGCTTCGATAGTCTTCCAACTTGGAAGTGGAGTGTTGTAGATCTTCTTAGGAGGTTCAGGAATGCTTCTCTTGGATTCAATGAATTCAACATCATAGGCCAGAGCGTAAGGAGATGATGAAGCGGCTATGCGAACGATCTTGTTGTTGAGCAAAGCCTTCATACATTGATGGTAAGTTGAGGGAACCATCTTGTTGTCATGGATCCACGGTCGCCCGAGTATCATGTGATAGTCAGGTTCTTGCTCGATCACATGAAACTTCACTTTTGATTGAATAGGCCCTACCCTCAATCTATATATGCATATCCATATGTATGGCTTTGGCTTCCTTCAAATCCTGTCATCAAAATGGGATGGCGAACAATTTTACCTTGTGGGAATATGGCCATCCTGAGAGTTTTCATAGTGACAATGTTTGTGGAAGCGCCTGTATCAATGAGAGCCCTCCTAAATCCAGATCCCTTGATGAAACCAGTCACGTACAAAGCTCGATTATGTCCTTCATCTTCCATGCGATCTTCTTCTCCAAAAGTGATGTTGTCGATCGAATGTTCAGACACCAGCGATACTTCTTCAACTGCTGGGGTTGGTGAAGTTATTTGCACGTCAAATGATATCTGGCTGAGTGCGGAAAACATGTTTGTATGCTGCTCCCCGGAAAAGTGTAAAATTTCACACAAATTTTCGATCAATTGTGCAACTTCCTGATCCACCGGCTTCTCATAACTAGTGAAACTATTGGTTTGAGGGTCAGGTGACGAATCAGTCTCCAGTATTAGGACTTCTGAAGCGGAGACGCCGCCTAACTCAGATGTAAGTTTGATGAGAAAATAGAGTATGTGGTTCATCGTACTCTTCATCAGATCCATGTTCCTGGTGTGAATCTCCAAGATTTGAGCCAACTCTGTCAGAGTCGGAGTTCTTCCGTTTTCCGTGCCGTCGGATGTAACATTGGAAGGGGGAACATTGCCATTTGAAGGGTTCTGGATCGGGTTTGGATCAATTGGTCCTAAGACCAACCATCCTGTGGAATCGTGAGATTGCAACCGAGAGATTAATCTCCCACTGTGGTCTCCAATCTGTAGAAGGGGAAAAACGATTTGCTGGTTTGCGGAATTGAGGAGACGTCTGTATGGAGACTCCTTGAATCGAGTGAAATTTTGAACCTAACACAGATGCACTGCAATAAGGGAGTGCTTTAAGTTCGAGAGATCAATCTGTAAGACTCCGGCCTAAACCAAGAACAATGGTCGTTCCAGAGTCAATTCGGTCACAAGAGAGGATGGGTTGATCTGTAGGAGGGAAGCTAAGAAATGTGTGAGATCAACGATGATCTGAGATTGTAGGTGTGTTTTGAATTCAGCGTAAAAACGCCCTTAATGATTGAATTTTACTCAATTGAGAGTGATTTCTCAGGCGATGAGTTCGTGTAGACGAAAGATTGTTTGTATGAACTTGCTGAGAAATTCTTGTGCAGACGAATGTTCGAGTGTTCGAATCTTTTCCTTTCAATCAGGATTCAGAGACATCTTATAATGCCGGAGTTGAAAACACCATGATCCCATGAAGTGTGACAGTTGCTGGAATTAGAGAGTGCGGAAGTGGGAAATCATGTCAAAACCAGTTACTCATCATGCGGAGACTTGGTTAATTTTCCACCCACTACTTTGCTGACTCGTCCAACTGATTGCACGACTTGCTCACATTCTCGTCGTGTGTATGAACACACGTGCTATAGACCGCTAGACTAATACCCTAGTTAATATCCCCCCATGTGAAACGATTGAGGTCTCGTGATTGTGGAGTCAGTGGTTGACTTTATGGGACGATGAGTCCTTGTATTACTGAATTGAACATAATTTGCAAATGTTCTGAGACTCATGGATTGAACATGTCTGCTGAGACAAGGTATTATTATGTTGATAAACTAAGACGAGCAAACTGTGTTGCTGAATTGTTGAATATTGATATTTAAACCAATATTCTTTAATCTGAGCAAATATTGCTAGTTTGAGCAAATACTGCTAGTCTGAGCAAATATTGCTCGTTTGATGAATTGTTGGTAGCGAGACCAAATAAAATATTAATTTAAGATACTGACTGCTGTGTCGAGTATAATAAATAAAAGTGTTGATCATGGGATTAACATAAAATTATCAGTATTTGAATCTGCTCAGAATCACGTTTTTGCAGAGCTCTGGATTCAAAACCCAAAAATTGATGATTTATTGAAAATCGACCGCACAGAGCGAAGGAACGACTACCTGGGATGATAAGTCCACCATGTAACGCCCAGATGCTCGAATGAGCAAAATACCAAAGTCTATTGAAGACCGGTTGGTGAAAGAATGATTAAATGCTGGTTTAATCATTTATTAAAATAATGCTCGTGTGAGCGTCAGATAATAAAACCTAGTCATCAAAAGATGAGGATCCGACCAAGAGGTCATGAGACCGGCTCTTGGTGGCCGCGGGACCAATTGATGGTCGTTTGAGCAAACCTCCTTTGTTTGAAAAGAGTTTGAACCTAATATGAGCAATTGAGCAAATTAGGTTAAAATCATTAAAACTGTGGGACCGGATGTTTGCAAGCCTTAGGGACACCCTTGGTCGGTCAAGGGGATGTACCTGTGTCACCATAGAATCCGCGTCTGAGTCCTGAGAGTTTCAATATTTTTGATGCGCGTTTGAGCAACATTTTGAGAAAATATGTTGAAACTAGGAAAAATACATGAGATGATGAAAAATAACAAATAAAACAGGGAATTGCAAGGTGTTGGACCGGCCACGGCTAGGGCATGGCCGGCCGGCTGACAAGCACGCTCCCACACACTTTTCCCAGTTTTATGTAATTATGTATTTTCTCTGAATTGAGGGAAATTCCATGAAACTGGAGAGTTTTATGAAATTAGGGAACTTCCATGAGATGAGAGAAATAAAATAATAATAAAATAGGAAATGATAGAGTGTGGGACCAGTAATGGCCAAGGCGTGGCCGGCCAACGAGCACGGTCCCAGTGCAGTCTTCCCAATTTTGTGTAATTTTCATGATTTTAGGGAATTTTCATAAAATCAAAGAGATTTGTTGAAGCCAGGGTATTTTGTTGAAATCAGAGAGTTTTCATGGACTGAGGAAAACAAAACAAGTAATAATAATAAAATAAGGGGCGTGTGGGACCAGCTAGGGCATGACCGGCCGGCTAGAGCCCGGTCCCACGGTTTTCCTAATTTTATAATAATTTTCATGGGTTTAGGGAAAATTCATGAAATCAGGGAATTTTCATGGGATGAGGGAAATAATAAAACAATAGGGAACCGTGAGGTGTGGGACCGGCCACGGCCAGGGCACGGCTGGCCGGCTAGTGGGCTTGGTCCCGCGACACCTTTCCTAATTTTATTATTTCTTTGACATAAGGAAATATCATGAGATTAGGGAATTTCCTTGAAACGAAGGAGATTTGTTCAAATGTAAGGATTCTCATGAGATCAGGGAAAAATAATAAAACATAAAATTGGGCGCGGGACTGGTCACGGCATGACTAGCCGGCTGGTGAGCCCATTCCCCTGACGCCTTTGCAAATATTTTATTATTATTATTTTTCTTCCTATTTTGCATAGGTTCATCATTCCTTCGTGTTCTGAAATGCTCGTTCGCGCATTCCGATGTTGGTCTGTGCATTATTGCTAAATACACTCGCACCATTTTATTCAGGGCTTATGCGATGCTCAGATACCTGTACTTTGAATATCTATTACTAACCCATGGAATTCTGCTGGGAAAACCATAAATTGAAGTAACGAAACATTCGAAAAATATAGTTGAATATTCAGCTACGATTAGAGATAATTAATTGAGGTCTCTATACTAGCAGGGCTTCCTATCTAGGAGCATTAATTATCTGAGAGTTGAGCAATATGAACTTGCTGGAGTGTCATATTTATCCTGTATAGTCAAGGAAAACATGGTTGCATCCTGAAGATGTTGTTGCTCTATACTAGAAGGAATGCTGTCTAGGATCCATCCAATCTTTCGATTCTATACAGAAATTATTACTGAAATTGCTCAGTATTCATGAGATGTGTCGTGGCCTCAGCTGGGAGACTACACATCTACATATACTCTGAGAGACAGCCTTCTCAGTTAAAGAGGTTTTATGGTATGAGCTTTCACGCTTTATTGAGATACATGAGTCTCAATACTCATCCGATTGCCGGATCCGGAGTATGTATAATTATGGTTTTACGATTTTTCCCTTGTCGAAAATCCACCATCTATAAGTCTGAATACTGCAAGTAATCTTTGTAAGAAAACTAAACAACTTTTTGATACTCTGAATGGACATACAAAACTACCAGGAAACTTTAAACAGAGAAGTATTAATAGTATGGGTGCCTTTGCTTTAAGATCTAAGTCTCCTTTTCAATAGTTTCTTGATAGTGGATGTAGTAGACATATGACAGGCAATCTCACATGGTTTGTTTCGTCTATTAACTATGAAGGAGGTCCGGTAACGTTTGGAGATGGGAGTTGTTGCTACATCAGCAAGAAGGGAACGATCAAACTTCCCGGTGTTCCATAAATTCATGATATAGTATACGTAAAAGGTATGACTGCTTTTCTATTAGTCAAATTTTTGACAAAGGCCATCGAGTTGTCTTCAATGAAAATGGATGTGACATTATAGACAAAACTTGGAAGTAATTTTTCAAGGAACTCGTGGTAAAAACAATTGTTATCTACTTGATACTCAGTTTAGCAACCGTCGTAATTTGACTAAGGTGGAATCTACTCATCTTTGGCATGAGCGTTTTAGTCACATCAATTATCATCATATAACTAAGATCACTAACAAATAACTTGTTAGAGGAATACCCAAAATCAATGCAAAGATTGAAGGTGTGTGTGGTGCCTGTCAAAAGAGTAAGCAAATGAAAGTTCACCACAAATCATCTCGAGATATTCTCACTAAAGCTCCACTTGATTTAATTCATATGGATCTCTTCGGACCAATTCAACAACCCACTGTTGCTGGTAAGAAGTATGCTTTAGTTATGGTAGATGATTACACCAGATTCACTTGGGTTGCATTCCTATCTCATAAGAATGAAACCCTTGGTGAATTCAAAATTATTGTTAAAAGGATCCAGAACGAACAAGGTCACAAACTAAAGAAAATTAGAAGTGACCGTGGAACAGAATTCAAAGACACCAAAGTATTTGAATTATGTGAAGAACTGGGGATCATTCAACAATACTCACCACCTATCACTCCTCAAGCTAATGGAGTTGCTGAAAGAAAGAATAGGAATATTCAGGAAATGGCCAGGGTAATGCTCCATAAAAAAAATTTACCATTAAGATTTTGGGGAGAAGCTGTTTTTACAGCATGTTAGTTGATCAACCGTGTATATTTACGGTCTAAAACCTTTAACACTCCTTATGAGTTGTGGTACGGAAGAAAACCCAACCTACACTATCTCAGGGTGTTTGGAAGTAAGTGCTATATTCTGAAAGATCGAGAACAGAAAGGGAAATTCGACACTAAAAGTGATGAAGGTATCTTTCTTGACTATGCTTTTGATAGTCGTGGTTTTCGAGTGTTTAATCTCAGAACACAAGTCATGATGGAATCTGCTAATGTTATCATCGACGACATTAGTAACTTTCGTCATGATAATCCTCCTATTGAATTTCCTCCAACCGAGATAATTGAGAAAGTTAAAGAAATCCCAGAATCAGTTGAAGTTATCCCAACTGTTGTTGATCCTGACATTTCTAGTGACGAGGAGAAGAGCACTGATCAAGCCATTCCTGACGAACAAGAACGTGTCCCTCAACGAAATCTTTAGGTTCAAAGGAATCATGATCCCAACAGTATTATTGGAGGAAGAGATTCTACAGCCAAAACAAGAGGACAACTTCAAAATATGTGCAATTTTGGTTACTATCCTTCGCAAGTGGAACCAAGAAATATTGATGAAGCTCTGAACGATCCCTTTTGGGTGAATGCAATGCATGAAGAGTTAAATCAATTTCAAAGAAAAGATGTGTGGGAACTTGTACCTTATCCCTCCAATATTAATATTGTTGGTACCAAATGGATATTCAAGAATAAGTCTGATGAATTTGGCACGATTATCAGAAACAAAGCTAGACTTGTCGCTCAAGGATATTCACATATTTAAGGGATTTACTTTGATGAGACCTTTGCTCCTGTGTCACGCCTTGAGTCCATTCATGTTTTGTTACCCCATGCTTGTTTTCTTAAGGTTAAGCTGTTTCAAATGGATATAAAATCTGCGTTCCTCAATAGAATTTTAAAGGAGGAAGTCTATGTCGCTCAACATAAGGGGTTTGAAAACCCTGGTTTCCCAAATCATGTTCTAAAACTCAAGAAGGCATTGTATGGGATGAAACAAGCACCTAGAGACTGGTTTGAAAAACTTACCACTTCTTTCATTAGAAAAGGTTTTTCAAGAGGTGGAGCTGATAAAACCTTGTTTACCAAATGGAGTGGGAAAGATATTGTCATTTCTCAAGTCTATGTAGATGATATTATCTATGGATCAACTTCTGAAAAATTTGCAAAAGACTTCCAAGTCTCCCTTGCTAAAGAATTTGAAATGAGCAATGTTGGTGAATTAAAATTCTTCTTAGGATTACAAATTCAACAACATAAGGATGTAATTTACTTATACCAAGAGAAGTATGCTCGAGATCTTGTGACAAGGTTCGGCCCGGATAAGTCCTCTCCAAAATTGACACCTATGCCCACTACTGGTAAACTACATAGAGCTGAGAAATGAGCAAAAGTGGATCAAAAGATGTATCGATCTATTATTGGTAGCCTTTTATATGTTACAACTACTAGACCTGATATTTCTTTCAGTGTTGGTTGTTGTGCTAGGTTTCAGGCGAATCCAAAGGAATCTCATCTTCCAGCTGCAAAAAGGATCATTTGATATATTAATCACACTGTCGGGTATGGTCTATCTTACACCTTTGATGCTAACACTGACCTTTCTGCTTATTCAGATGCTGATTGGGCAGGGTGTGTAGAAGACAGAAAAAGTACATCAGGGGGTTTCAACTATGTAGGACTGAATCTTGTAGCTTGGTGTAGTAAGAAGCAAAATTTTCAATCCCTGTCTACATGGGAGGCAGAATATATTGCTGCTGGATCATGTTGTACTCAACTCCTATGGATGAAACAAATATTAGATGATTATGGAGTTGATACTGGAATAATGAAGATATTTTGTGATAACTCTAGTGCGATTCGAATCACTGGTAATCCCGTTGAGCACTCAAGAACAAGGCACATTGATCTCTATAAAAATGGTATCATAAGTATGGAATTTGTGCCTTCCGAACAACAATTGGCTAATATTCTTACCAAACTATTAGACAATGTTATGTTTCAACACTTGCGGCAGTCTATTGGTGTTGTTTTGGTTCATTAAAACGTTTCTATAACTCTTGCCCCTATGCTTATCTCTAACTTTTGGGCAATTGAGTTTGAAACTCCAGTAGGCTTACTCCAGTTCAGTTTCTGTAAAGTTGTTTTTGTCTTGTTAGTATCTTTTTGCTTCAAAATCCTTCTTTTCTTTTGAAATTAAGGTCGCTCTTGTTGTTCTTTCGAGAATGACATCAAATGGGGGAGAGTTCTTTTGAACTTTTGCTTAATGATAATATCTTGAGGGGTGTGCGACTGTGGAATATTAGAGGGGTTATCTTGTATCTTTAAACTCCTTGATGAATGTTATTAGCTTCGGCTATATGATTGCATCTAAATTAGATGGCATGTATTTTATTTTAGTCATGAAATGTCTCTTACAGAAATTTCATTATGATACCGTTCTTGTACCTTTGCTAATTTTATTGACAAAAAGGGGGAGAATTAATATTTAGTTCATACTACAAATATATATGGTTTTCGGATCATTATGTAAGGGGGAGTGGTTTCCATGTGAGATGGAGTATTGATTAAGGGGGAGTGATACATATCACCATAGTATTATTGTTGAAGTTGTGATACAATTGGACTTTGACATTGTGTAATAATACTATGACACTGTATAACAATGATCGAGACCGATGCTTTCTCATTTTTATAGCTACGGATCTTCAACAACGGTGATACTAAACTTACAACCTTTGGGATCATTGGAGTACTTGGAAGTGACGAAGATTTCGAGGAATGTTGAAGATTATACATGTGGAATATGAGCTACTAAAGTTTCATTATCTTTTTTGTATTCCATATGTATTGATAGTTTTGTCACTAAAATTGACAAAAGGGGAGATTGTTAGAGCATTGCTCGGTCGACCTCGCATGCGTTGCTATCTCAAGAATGTTTGTCAATGTTAATGATCAAAACTATAAGTCTTGATTTCTAGTCTATTATAGCTAATTCTCGGACTAGGATAGAAAGTGTAGTTGAGCTCAAGGAATTCATGGCGATTCATCATACAAGCAGAAGAACTACTCAAGGAACCGGTGGAACTTCTTGACAAAAAGGTATGTGAAGACTTGAACTTATCTATCACTCAAAAGTATATCTACTCTATCTCCTACTCTTTGAGACAAGAAGTCATATGCTATATATATAGACTTGGAATATACACATTTGGTATTTCGAGCTGAGTATACCTCGCCTATCTATATCTCGAAATATGTGTTGGTAATCTTTTCTCTACGATCAAGTTTATCTTTACCTAGTGACGAAAGTCATGATATGTTTCAATCACTTTGAAAATTGCTTTGACGAGAAATGGTGTAACAACTCTATAACGTCCTCTAAGAATGTTTCAATGATTGAAATGAGAGTTTAGATTACATAACCGATGGTGGACATAAACATTATTGTGGAAACACATTTATGTATAAGTCCTATTCCTTGAACCAAAGTTTGCAAACTTTGTTGATCAAGAGAAACCGGAAGAACGGCTTGTTGCCAAGTCCGCGAACTCAGTCCGCGAACTGCCGAACTTCTCATCCCGAGAAATTCTGCTGGAGTTGAAGAACTAGCTGTGTCCGCGAACCCAGTCCGCGAACCGGCGGAAGGTCTCTTGCCGAGATTTTTTGCTGGAGTTTGTAAACTCTGCCCAGTTGCTTAAGTCCGCGAACCTAGTCTGCGAACTTAAGAAGGTTATATATCTGAAGATGATTTCTGAACTTAAACTTGTAAAAACTAAGGAATGCAGTTTGCAAACCGTGGTTATAAAATTTCATGAAACGATTCAAGTGAATCAAATGATCTTTGCTTCAATTATGTCTTGTGTAGTACATGAGATTTCCTTGCAATTGAACAACTCTTTAACTAGTTTATTTGAAGTCATTTGAACTAATTATGGTGAAGAAGAACATGGTTGATATGAAATGCTCATATGGCTAACCTTTTGGTTAACTATTATTGAACCAACAAGTGCATACGTTCGGGTACGGTTAACAAACCTAGAAGCGCGCATTGTCAAGTGTGTGTAACAAGCTAAGTTTTCGATCTAACAGTTGAGAAATATTAGCTTGAATCTAAATCAGGTTTTCATCTAATGGTGGATATTTTTTGCTTTGTAACCAAGGAAAAACCCTGATTTGAAAGACTATATAAAGGAGACATCTAGTATTGTGCAAAACTAATCCCCACACCTTACGTGTGATACTAGTTTGCGTGCTAGAGTCGATTAACCTCTGGTTTTATTTTCTCAGACCGGTTAACGACTTAAAGATTTCATTGGGATTGTGAAGCCAGACCGTAACTACTTTTTCGTAGTTGTGTGATCTGATCTTGCATCTTCTATCGTACGAGTACAATCAGATTGATTTGCTTGAGATTGATATCTCCGATAGGCAAGATATAAAAAGTAATCACAAACATCTTCGTCTCATCGTTTGTGATTCCGCAACATCTTATTTCGCTACCATACGATTAAGATTGTTGTGATGTGATTGATAACTCTAGGTTGTTCTTCGGGAATATAAGACTGGATTATCAATTGGTTCCTGTTCACCTTGATTATTATCAAAAGATGGAACAAAACCTTTAGGGTTTATCTGTGGGAGACAGATTGATCCTTTGATAGAATTGTCTGTGTGAGACAGATTTGTTTATTGTCAAAGCCTGCGATTTTGGATTGTAGCAACTCTTAGTTGTGGGTGACATCATCTAAGGGAATCAAGTGCGCAGTATCCTGCTGGGATCAGAGGCGTAGGAGCATAATTGTACCTTGGATCAGTGGGAGATTGATTGGGGTTCAACTACAGTACAGTCCGAAGTTAGCTTGGAGTAGGCTAGTGTCTGTACCGTATTAATACAGTGTGTGTTCAATCTGGACTAGGTCCCAGGGTTTTTCTGCATTTGCGGTTTCCTCGTTATCAAAATTTCTGGTGTTTGTGTTATTTCAGTTTCCGCATTATATTGTTTTATCTTTATAATTGAAATAATACAGGTTGTGCGTTAGATCATCAATTAGAGTAATCCAACCTTTGGTTGTTGATTGTCATAGATTGATCCTTGGATATTGGTCTTTGGGACCATCCAAGTTATTCCTTGTGTTTGATTAAAGACTCGCTGATTTCTATTAGCTCGAGTAAATCAAAACAAGAGAGAGATATTAACTCCTCGATATACTTTAGTCTGGATTGAGTCTGACTGTCTAGTTGATTCTCTAGCAAAGTATATTGGAGTTAGTCCATACAGATTGCTAAGCGAAATATTGGGAGGTGTTATTAGACCCCCGCTTTTTCAAAAAGTAAATACCTATATTTATCATGTCCCTTCACCAACATCAAGGCCATCCAGGAGACCGTTTGAAAATTCACTTTTCCCCACATACTCGCCTATACAAACTCAGAAGCTCAAGGATGCACAAAGAGAGAAAATTAGGGTTGTAGCCAAGTAAACCCTAATTAACAAATTCCATCCAACGAAAATTTTGTCTCATGAAGACTTCATTATCATGTCATTAATGTCCAACACAAAGTCCTAGGAAATTCCAAGGTCTAGAATCGATTTCAAGATCAGAGTCATAACAATCGAAGGCTAAACATCAATTCGGGGATTCTGCAAGTCTAAAAGGACGAACGAATTGTAATTGCGTATAAATGATTTGTTACCATATATATACTCATCATAGAACAATCAAGGTTCTACTCTGAGTAGGGTACTTATTGTAGATGGTGAAATTTGGATAAGGGGCAAAAGTGTCATTTCAACCCTATAGACAGAATTCAACTTCACGGGAGAGATTAAGCCCTTATCCATCAAGGCATCCTTAGCCACGATTTATAGTATACGTCCACGCGAGACACTGCTGGTCGTGATGTCGTGATTCCTAGCGCAATCCTCGACGAGATACTGCTGGTCACGGAGGTTCTGTAGAGCGTAAAACGTCCCCGACAGACTTATGAACCAGAACATCCACAATTCCAGCATGTCTTCGCGAGACATAGATGATTCTGATGCCATGATTCCTAGTATACATCCTTAACAAAATGCTGCTGGTCATGTAGGCTTTGTAGATGCGTAAATACGTCCCCAGCGGACTTATGACCCAAAGCGGAGATTTGCATATCTCTGTAAACACGACTCACCCTATTTGAGATCAAGGACTGATTCATAGTACATCATCGCGAGATATACTGGTCATGTCTGCTCTAGGCTCTGACTCGACTTACTGAGGTTTTCGAATAACTCCTAGGACATCCCCGCGAGATACACTGGTTATTCTGCCTCCGGGTCCTTTCGACAGACTCCTAAAACATCCTTTCAGGATACACTGGTCTTGTTTGCCCATCATATGGACACACAGTTGATTCCTATCACATCTCTGCAAGATACACTGGTCAAAGATAAGTGAGCCAAAGTCTCGCAGAGGCATTAATTGGGCGTACAAATCCTTTTTTCTCTCTCAGGACGAGTTCCAGCTGACCATGGAGAGATTCAGATCCGTTAAGAAAATCTTCAGAGAGATTTTGATCCGTCTACAAAATCTCGGAGAGATTCAAATCTCTATGCAAAATCATGGAGAGATTTTGATCCGTAAGTCTACCAATGAAAGTTATTTTTGGATTCTCAGCTGTCCCCAGATTTATTTCCTTGAGGAGTTTCACGACCTCGATATGAAATTCCAGGTAACTTCCCTTTAGAGCGATTTTTTCGGCACCACTCTTTTTTTGGGGGGGACCATGATTTTTTTTTTTTGGTAAAGACATTAGAAGTAAATCTAGGTCACCCCATATCTGATACTTATATTAATACCTAAAATACCCTCATAATTAATTTTAGGTTATGATTAGTGAAATGATTTAGTTAAAAATAATTAGTGAGATTAAATTAAAAGATTGGTTGTTTATTAGATGAGTAAAATTATTGAGAGAGTAAAGTTAGAGAAGATGAAGGAGAAAAACATGGAAAATAATTTTTTTTCCAATTCACTAAGTTTGGGTATTCAAGTGATGAAAACTCATCTGATTCTTCATCTCCATCCTCTCCTAGAATATTTGTTAATCTTCACAATGATCCGGATATGAGTTATTTCTTAAATGGTGATTCTATTCTTCCCCAAACTCAATCTCAAGATGAATATGATGGATTTTATCAACCACAACCGGAGGAGGAGTATTTCGGTGTCCAGGTATGCTCAAACTTAGATAATGTATGTTGAATTGGTCAAAAATTTCCTAAAAATGTAAAATTTTCAAGTGGATTTGGGCTTGTTCGGTTACCTTATGTGAAGAACAGGTAACCAAACTCATCTGGAAGTGTAGTTCGGTTACTTTAGCTAAACACGCAAGTAACCGAACTCATCTGAAAGTGTTGTTCGGTTACTTTCTCCAAACACGTAGGTTAACGAACTCTCCATTAAGGAAAGTTTCTAGGATTCCAGTGTTATGTTTGGGTGGTTCGTAACAAATTAACAAACCGAACTTTACGTAAAAATTAGATATAACTTAGTGTACAAAGTTCGGTTGGTTCGCAACCAATTAACCAATAACTAACCGGACTTACGTATAAATAAGGATTAACTTAGTGTACAAAGTTCGGTTGTTCCGCAAACTGCATGTTAACGACCTAGCTAACCGAACTTTACATGATATGAGAGTATACTAAGTGTATTAAGTTCGTTTTTTCGCAAACTCGAAACAACATCATAAACAACCGAACTTAACAAACAAAAAAAAATATGAAGTTCCAGGATTCTATTCGGTTACTAGATAAAATAGGAAGTAACTGAACTTTTTATTTGTTATTTGTTCGGTTACATGTCAACTTTGCTTTATGAACCAAACCTCTAGTTCGGTTATTGCAATAAAATTTACACGTTACCAAACTCTAAAGTAATTCCAATTGATGTTGTTACATTTCTTGTAGATGGAATGCCAACCTATACCAATGGATGATCAACCTTCTCCGGATAATATGTTTTTCGAAGATACAGCTCATCACTATGCTAATGAGTTGGTATTTGACTTACCTATGATGCGAAGAATTGGGCTAGAGAACATGCTAAGAGAGTCAAGTGCGTCTTGGTTTTGAATGGAAAAGAAAGCAAAACTCGTTTTGAAATGGTTTGTGAGAGAAGTGGAGATCCCGATGTTAGTCACAATAGGAAGGGTTATGAGTATAAAGGAAAGACGACGAGGAAGAACACAACATTCTCAAAGAAAATTAAATGCCCGTTCAAGCTAGTATTTAGCAAGAGCAAATTAACGAAGAAATGGTTTCTAGCTATGGATAAGGTGGTAGGCCGTCATAACCACCCTCGTCCGGAATATCTTGAAGGATATGCAATGGCCGGAAGGCTCACTCCTCAAGAAATGGAAAAAATTGCTAAGTATAGGAAAATGAGTATTCCACCTTCCGTTATGCTTCGCTTATTAAAGGAAGATAACCAGGATAACGTATCATCTTTGTCCACCATTTACAATGCAATTGAGACAATTAAAAGGAATGAATGGAGGGATAGAAAAGTAATGCAACATTTTTTATTTTTTTTGGATCAAGAGAAAGGCTACGAGGTTCAAAAGAAGGTAGGTCTGGAAGAAGAAATAACTCATATGTTCATTGCTCATCCAAAGAGTGTTCAATTGGCTCAATCCTTCCATGAAGTTATTATAATAGATTGCACTTACAAGACAAACAAATACGAGATGCCATTGTTGAACATTGTTGGTCGTACGTCGAAGAAGTCACCGTTTACCGTTGCTTTTTGTTTTCTAAAGGACGAGCAAGAACCAAGTTACACTTGGGCGCTAAAAAAAGAGAAGGCGATCTACTGAGATGATGATATCCCCGGGGTTATCGTGACGGACAATGAGGAAGCATTGGTTAACGCAATAGAGAAAGTCTTCCCATTGGCACATAATATGCTTTGTACATTTCATATATGGTGCAATGTGATGAATAGGTGCAAGACTCAACTTTTTCCACATAAGAGGATAGGATTGGAAGAGATTAGTAATCTACCGTAAGATAAACAAGCGGATGCAAAAGAGGTATTCGATAAACAATACACCATAAATCATGTTAAATGGGTTTCCTTCTCCAGGGAATGGGAGGCATTGACTTGGTCTCTCACCGAAGAAGAGTATTATCTAAATCTTGCCGAATTTACCGAACATTGATCTAGCCCCGAATATCCCGAGGATATTATAACGTATGTGGTGGAGCAATGGTTGAAACCGCACAAAGAGCGCTTCGTTTATGATTTTACCAACCACCATAAACACTTTGGGAACCAAACAACAAGTTTGGTAGAATCGTCTCACCACCGGTTGAAGAAAAATCTCTTTGGATGTGTCGATAATTTTATAGTTGTGTTTAACGCAATGGAGAGTTACTTCAACCGCGATATTGAGAGAATTAAAGAGAAGTTCCAAAAAAGCCGCATCATAAAGTACAAAAAGATTGTAGACAAAGGTGGTAACATCAAGAAAATGGAGGACCTTCGGTTTTTCAAGGGACTACACTATAATGTTTCACATGCTTGCATTAAGATTTTAATGGTTGAGGTGAATTTGATCGACATATGGGTAACCAAGCCGGACGAGGTGTGTGTTCGCAACATGATGGAGTCTATGGGACTCCCTTGTCGCCACATGATATCTATGTATGAACATGGCATAATCCCTTTAAGCGATATAGATCCACATTCGCAACAATTAAGTTTTGTCCCTCCTCCAAAGGGCGATGTCGGAGAAGAGTTTGGTGACAATGAAATGGGTAGAATCGTTACCGAGATGTACCGGAATAAGAACAAACTCGAAAGGCAAATATTTTAGGATGACATGCGGCCAATCGTTTATCCATACACTTCGGAAAATGTGCAAGAACCGAATAAAGGCAAGGCCAAAGGTAGGCCAAAAACCAAAGAAACAAAAAAACAAGTTAGAGAATATGCAAAGGTGTTAGCTAAGAGGAAAAGTGAAATGACCCCTTTTACTAGAGATCCTTCGGGGGATGAGAATACCGCGGCGAAGTACCAAGAAGATTCTAAGAAAAGGGATAGGAATATTATTGAAAATGGCGAGACAAGTGATATGAAGAAGAAAGGTCCAATGTTGCGCTCTCAACCTACTCCGTCGGAACCGAGCCAACCAACTCAACGAGACGTGAAGCTAAAGGCTCCAATTAATAATACACCACCTCTTCAAGAAAAGACCAGTCTTGATAAAAGGTTCTTGGAAGATCTACCTCCTTACATTAGAGATTACGTCATATCCACCGATGACGTCCCTCCGGAGGGTAATTGCGGTTTCCACGTTGTCGTACAACAACTAGGGCCTTTCACTCACGGTGCCAAGTTATATAATGATAATCAAATCACTTATGTCCGTGAAAGTTTGTTGATGAAGCTAGGGGAGAAACCGGAATTTTACAAGACAATGTTGGCCAATGGGGATGATAGTCTCAATATGAAATTTGTTAGGTATCAAATCCGTCTCCACGGGGCCAATCCAATCACAAGGGATCATTGGATGGGCATGCCGATATGTGGGCACTTAATCGCCGACACATTCAATTGCGTGGTTCACTATTTCTCAAAAGGTGCTAGTTTCACATATACTCCGAAAACAACCATATGTGTCGAGCAACTTAGACGTAGAAGAGTGGTGATTGCATTGATTGAAAACAACCATTTTATCGGTCTCCGGTTACAAGACAATTGTCCATTTCCTCCGATATGCGGTCACTCTTATTGGAATGGATTTAACCCCGACACAATGTTGGGTTGGTGCATTATGTATGAACATAACATGGAGATGTGGAAAGCTTTGCAGGAATCGGACAAAATTATACACGAAGGAACAATTTCACTTGAGGATGATTAAATGTACTATTAGTTAGACTAGGTATGCTTTCAACATGAACATAAGAATGAAAGATTGTTTTTTTTTGGAATTTGGTCTTATTTTTGGGTTATTTGGTCATATTTTTGTGCTTTTTGAAATGCATCTTATATAAGTTCGGTTAAGAAATGAAATTACAGGACATCTTTGAACTATTACATGATATAAGTTCGGTTAGGAAATGAAATTACAGGACATTGCCGAAATAAAATTACATAACACTTAATACCCCATACGCGCTATTAAAAGTCTTTAAGGATGCGGAAATGATCTTCATATTTGAAATCCTTTCTTTTCCATCGTCGCCATTCATTTTTTGCTGTTAAAACGATTTCCTCGTATGTTTCACCCCGAAGTTGATTTCTCCTTACAATCCGAAATAAAGAAAAAAAATTCCACAACTCTTTCTCTAATATTTTCAAATCGAATGAACAAAGCCATTTGGTCAAGGTTATGAGGGTTACCTGTGTCGGAGCAGAATTTCTCATGAATTTTCCCACAATAACTATTGAAAAAGCGGGGGTCTAACAACACCACCCAATATTTCGCTTAGCAATCTGTATGGAATAACTCCAATATACTTTGCTAGAGAATCAACTAGACAGTCAGACTTAATCTAGACTAAAGTATATCGAGGAGTTAATATCTCTCTTTTGTTTTGATTTACTCGAGCTAATAGAAATCAGCGAGTCTCTAATCAAACACAAGGAATGACTTGGATGGTACCAAAGACCAATATCCATGGATCAATCAATGACAATCAACAACCAAAGATTGGATTACTCTAATTGATGATCTAACGCACAACCTGTATTATTTCAATTATAAAGATAAAACAATATAATGCGGAAATTGAAATAACACAGACACCAGAAATTTTGTTAACGAGGAAACCTCAAATGCAGAAAACCCCCGGGACCTAGTCCAGATTGAACACACAATGTATATTAAGCCGCTACAGACACTAGCCTACTCCAAGCTAACTTCGGACTGGACTGTAGCTGAACCCCAATCAATCTCCCACTGATCCAAGGTACAGTTATGCTCCTACGCCTCTAATCCCAGCAGGATACTGCACACTTGATTCCCTTAGTTGATCTCACCCACAACTAAGAGTTGCTACGATATAAAAATCGCAGGCTTTGACAATAAACAAATTTGTCTCACACAGACAAGTCTATCAAAGGATCAATCTGTCTCCTACAGATAAACCCTAAAGGTTTTGTTCCGTCTTTTGATAATAATCAAGGTGAACATGAACCAATTGATAATCCGGTCTTATATTCCCGAAGAACATCCTAGAGTTATCAATCACCTCACAACAATCTTAATCGTATGGTAGCGAAACAAGATGTTGCGGAATCACAAACGATGAGACAAAGACGTTTGTGATTACTTTTTATATCTTGCATATCAGAGATATCAATCGCAAGCCAATCAATATGATTGTACTCGTACGATAGAATATGCAAGATCAGATCAAACAAATACGATAAAAGTAGTATCGGTCTGGCTTCACAATCCCAATGAAGTCTTTAATTCGTTAACCCAAGTTGAGAAAAGAAAACCAGAGGTTAAAGGAGAATCGACTCTAGCATGCAAACTAGTACCACACGTAAGGTGTGGGGATTAGTTTTGCACAATACTAGATGTCTACTTTATATAGTCTTTCAAATCATGGTTTTGCCTTGGTCAAAAAGCAAACAATATTCACCGTTAGATGAAAACCTGATTTAGATTCAAGCTAATATTTCTCAACCGTTAGATCGCAAACTTAGCTTATTACACACACTTGACAATGCACACTTCTAGGTTTGTTAACCGTACCCAAACTTATGCACTTGTGGGTTTAATAATAGTTAACCAAAAGGTTATCCATATGAGCATTTCATATCAACCATGTTCTTCTCCACCATAACTAGTTCGAATGACTTCAAATGAACTAGTTAGAGAGTTGTTCAATTGCAAGGAAATCTTATGTACTACACAAGACACAATTGAAGCAAAGATGATTTGATTCACTTGAATCGGTTCATGAACTTTTATAACCTTTCTCAAGTTAGCAGACTAGGTTCGCGGACTTAAGCAACCGGGCAGAGTTCACAAACTCCAGCAGAAAATCTCGGCAAGAGACCTTCCTCCGGTTCGTGGACGCAGCTAGTTCGTCAACTCCAGCAGAATTTCTCGGGATGAGAAGTTCGGCAGTTCGCGGAATGAGTTCACGGATTTGGCAACAAGCCATTCTTCCAGTTTCTCTTGATCAACAAAGTTCACAAACTTTGGTTCAAGGAATAAGACTTATACATAAATGTGTTTCCACAACAATGTTTATGTCCACCATTAGTTATGTAATCTAAACTCTCATTTCAATCAATGAAACATTCTTAGAGGACGTTATACAATTGTTACACCATTTCTCATCAAAGCAATTTTCAAAGTGATTGAAACATATCATGACTTTCGTCAGTAGGTAAAGATAAACTTGATCGAATCTAAAAGCTTACCAACACATATTTCGAGATATAGATAGGCGAGGTATACTCGGCTCGAAATACCAAATGTGTATAATACAAGTCTATATATATATCATACGACTTCTTGTCTCAAAGAGTAGGAGATAGAGTAGATAGACTTTTGAGTGATAGATAAGTTCAAATCTTCACATATCTTTTTGTCGAGAAGTTCCACCGGTTCCTTGAGTAGTTCTTCTTCTTGTATGATGAATCGCCATGAAGTCCTTGATCTCAACTACACTTTCTATCCTAGTCCGAGACTTAGCTATAATAGACTAGAAATCAAGACTTATAGTTTTGATCACTAACATTGACAAACATGCTTGAGATAGCAACGTATGCGAAGTTGACCGAGCAATGCTCTAACAATATCCCCCTTTGTCAATTTTAGTGACAAAACTATCAATACATATGGAATACAAAAAAGATAAAGAAACTTTAGTAGATCCTATTCCACATGTCTAATCTTCAACACTCCTCGAAATCTTCGTCACTTCCAAGTACTCCAATGATCCCAGGTTGTAAGTTTAGTATCACCGTTGTTGAAGATCCATAGCTATAACAATGAGAAAGCATCGGTCTCGATAATTGTTATACAGTGTCAAAGTCCAATTGTATCACAACTTCAACAATAATACTATGGTGATATGTATCACTCCCCCATAGTCAATACTCCATCTCACATGGAAACCACTCTCTCTTACACAATGATCCGAAAACCATATGTATTTGTAGTGTGAACTACATATTAATTCTCCCCCTTTTTGTCAATAAAATTGGAAAAGGTACAAGAACGGGATCATAATGAAATTTCCATAAGAGACATTGCATGACTAAAAGAAAATACATACCATCTAATTAAGATGCAATCATATAGCGAAGCTAATAAAATTCATCAAGGAGTTTAAAGATACAAGATAACCCCTCTAATATTCCACAGCCGCACTCCCCTCAAGATATTACCATTAAGCACAAGTTCAAAAGAACTCTCCCCCATTTGATGTCATTCTCGAAAGAACAACAAGAGCGACCTTAATTTCAAAAGAAAAAAAGGATTTTATTGGACACCAAAAACCATGAGAATGATTTTCTATATCCAAAAACTCAATCAAATTAATCACAAGTGAACCCATGATTAATTTAATCGGAATACTCAATCAAATTAAACACAAAAAGTGATCAACTTAATTGATTATGCTCGAAATAAGAGAACTTACGGAGCATACGACTAACATAACCATTAGAAAATGAATAAGATAGTCGTTCATATACTCAACATAAGAGAAATCTTACGGAGTATGAAGATACTCAACTAGATTAATTACAAGTGAACCCATAATTAATCTAATTGGAATACACAACCAAACTAATTACAAAATTAATCAATCCAATTGTCATTTGTTTTGCTCAACATAAAAAGACTTATGGAACAATGACTAAATAACCAAACAAGATGATTAATTTAGTTCAAAAATGCTCAACATAAAGTACCTTACGGATAAACCGACAAAGCTAATAAAAAATTAATCAACTTGGTTATATTGTGCTCAACATAAGACACATTACGGAGCCTCAGAGTAATACATAAAATATGGATCAGGGATGATCACTACTGCGGAATACACAAGGATTCATTCTATCTTCAATCACTATTTGTATAACGATATTAATAGACATAATCCTTGAAAACAAAAGATTTTAACCTATATTTCATCAAAGAATTGACAATATAGGCTTAACTTTTGTATTTTTCAAAAGTCTATTCATTCTTTTACCAGTACATGAATACCGATCACAAACGACTTTACTTTTGACAGAATATAGGACCTTCAAGTTCACGGACGCAAACATACATATCCCATAACAAATTGCAGTATAACAAATCACAAGGATTAACACTACAAAAACATCATCCTCCAAATATTTTTAGAATTTAAATACCAAATAAACCTAAAAAACAAGAAGATGAAACATAATAGCTATGTGTAATCACAATCATTGATATTCAAGCACTAGTTATTCTTCCAGCTAAATCAAAAAGAATACATACTAGGCAACAAAAAAGCCTATGAATCATTTCACTTACTTTGAATATTCTTCTCATATTCCCTGTATTCATCAAGCTCAGCTTCGATTAGATCAATCCTGGATTCAAGACTATCCATCTTTTCTTCAAGTCTTTTGGAAGAGGCTTCGAGTTCACTTTTCAGGGAACGTACTTGTTCCAAGACAAGATTCATGGTTAACGAGACTTATCAAACTGTGAGACAGAAGAATTCTCATCAGAAGAGGAGATACGCTTGTCATAACACATCTCGTTTTCAGAGGAATCAAAACGAATCTTCTTAGAGGGAAACAGAACAGTCCATACATCACTTTTTTTTGCTTGAAAGACTAGAGGAGGACATGATAGAGAAGATAAATGAAATGATCGTCCAGAAGAGGAGAAACTTCATTTTAAAGGAATGAAGATAAAGAGTTTTCCAAAAATGACCTTTTACCAAACCCTAACAGAATTTAGTTATCTCCATAAAAAGTCTTTTAAAGAGTCAGAAACTGTACATGAAAAATAACGGTACAAGAGGAGAATAAAAAAAAAAACGAATTAACAGACACATTCCAACACAACCTTCTCGAAAATCATAATTCTTTCCTAAGAGGGATATACGAAAGAATCATAAACAACAAGATTAAAGATCATAATCATTCAAATCCAATATAGGACTGGGATATATTTCGTGAGGGGAGGAAGAACTTGTTAATCCAAGTTTTTGCTTATTCTTTAGGAAAGAAGAGTTATGCACATCATTCTTTTCCCTTTTAATAACAGTTTTGAAGAACTTGATTGTTGATTTTCGCAAATCCTGCACCGTTCTAGAAATCACTTTTTGAGGGAAAAAGGATTTCACAGGATATTTCTTCTTCTTCTTCTTCTGCACACAACGTTTAGCAGAGCAGGACTGCTTTTGATCATTCGTGCTAAGATGATCCTGATTTTTACACAAGGAAACCGAGAGTTTTCGTAGCATCTTGTGTTCTTTTGTATCACCCTTGTTTTCAAGATGACTGGAGAATGATACATAACCAGGTGACATTTGCTGACACCACTTATGAGACACAGTCGGAGTTATTCGACATGTCGTATAAGAATCACGATTGTGATTTTCATCAAAGAGATTAAGAGAACAATCACAGATTTCATCCTCAGGACAATAATCAAAAGTATTCATCCATGCTCTAGTTCTATTATTCGCCTCATAATCTGGATCTTTGGAAGTATGGATACTTTTACAGCACATGAGACCAGTTTCGCTAGTATAGTTTTTCTAGAACTCTCTTATCTTCCTTTTTGATTGATCGAACTTTTTGAGACTTTCTTTTACTTTGTCTAAGAATTTTCTTAAGCTGCTGTATAAACCGAGACAACGTAGAAATAAAGCAATTCTCATTTTTCTTATCAATCAATTTAGAACGGTGAGATTTTCCATCAAGAATAGTAACATGATTACTAGACAAGTGATGTTTATCTCTTGATTTAAGTTCGCGATCGAAAATTTTAAGCTTCCCGACAAGCGTATTTCGCGAAAGAGTGTCAAGGTTATTTCCCTCAACAATGGCATGTTTTTTAGATTCGTATTTAGATGGCAGCGATCTTAGAATCTTCATCACAATTTCCCTTTCAGGAGTAGTCTTACCCAATGCACAAGATGCATTAACAATTTCAGACATTTTGTGATAAAATTCATCAAATGAATCATCTTCTGCCATATGAAGGTTTTCCTATTCGGAGTTAAGGTTTTGAAGCCTAGCTTCCTTTTCGCTGGAGTTACCTTCAAATACAGTTTATAAAGTATCCCAAGCATCTTTAGACGTGGTACATGAGACCACATGGTGTCGAAGATCTGGGGTAATGGCATGCATGATGGCATTCAAACCGTCGGAGTTCTGCTTTGCAGCAAGTGACTCAGCAGCAGTATATGTACCGATATTTTTAGGCATGGTAACCTCATTACTACAACATCATTGAAAAACACATCAATTTTGGCGCCGCCGACGCGGATTTGTGCTTAGGTAGAATTTTTAGGTTTTTTTTATTTCATTTGTTCTTTTTACGTTTCTTTGGGTGTGTCTTTGTATTACAGGTTTGAAGTTGGATACTAAAGACTTGGAATCAAAGCTTAAAGCTAAAAGAGAAGGAAAAAGACAAAGCAAAAAAAAAAAAAAAACGAAAGAAAGAAAGAAAGAAAAAATTAAAAAATTAAAAAAAAAAAAGAGAGAGAATTTATTTATTTTTATTTTTTTAGAGACCTTCCATTTTTTGTAATTATTATTTTATTTATTTATTTTCTTTTGCACTTTATTTGGACTTTGGACTTGGACAATTATTATTTTTATTTTTTTAAACCCTAAGGAAGGGTACATTAAATATAAAACTATTTGCAGGGAAGGACGACGATTACAATATCGTCTCGGCCCCTCGGGTTCGCACATGACATAGGAGTCGTGGCCCGAGTCGACTTCAGCGGTCAGCGGGTTTATTGTATGCCTTAAGGTGAATATATGCTGAGGATTTGAATACAGTTTTTTTAATTTCCTAATAAAGGGCAAGGCCTGGCCAAATTAAGATAAGGACTCGGATTTCATCACCGTTTCCTTCTTGCCCGCCTTAGGAAAACGAAACCAAACGCGAACCTAAGCTTAAAATTTTTGACTAGAACGAGACCTATAGGGTAACGAGCTTAATAGGAAAGTCGTTCGAAAAATATTGGTTACTCTTTTGAGCATACTTTGAAGTTCATGATGGTTTCTGCGAGTTGAATGCGTGACTGCGCCGCCTTTTAATACCGGTGAGACCTTGGGTATCAAAGCTCCTCGCAGCTTCCCTCGTCTCAATTCAACTTACTTAAACTCGGATTGATTCCAGAGAGGTTTGCTCAGATTGTACCGAATTCCTTTTCGAAAGATTAGAAGCTGGTCTAGAAACAATCTAAGTGGAGCCATCGTGCTTGTTGTTTGCTAGATTTTATAGGTTTGATTTGGTCGAGTCAGCTTTGTTTGTGATTGTGTAGAATTGCCTTGCAATTAAGAATGTTGAACTGGTATTATAGAAGCCAATACAATGATTATCGACCTGAATTTGAATATGGACATCATCCTTTTTATGACCATGTTGGGAATAGTGGTTGGGAACGCCATCCTTTGGAAGGATATGGGTCATAACCTGGTGAGCCCAATTACTATCCACACATGCATCAGTCTTACGAGCAAGAAGATTATAGTACTAGTTCTTCATCTCTAGAGGATACAATCAAACTATTGAAAAGTAGTCCATTTTATGATCCCTCTGTTCCTATTCCTCCTTTAGAAGAGTCCCTCAGGAAGTTAGCTGAGTCGACACATAAGTTAGCTGAGATGAGTAGTATAATTATAGACGAAAGAACTACAATTATGAGTGAACCTTCTTTAGAAGACAACCTCAAGCGGATAGCTGAGACGAACGAAAGAATTGCTCGAAATTACTTGAATTGCCAATATAGTGTATCCAATAATACCCTTGAGAATGAAGATAGTTATTTACATAATCAAGATAACAAGGTTAGAATTGGTAGCACTACTTGCTTTGATGAGGTTCGATTTTTTTCATGTTATTATGGTGAGGATAGTGTTGATGGAGAATCATACTTATGTAGGAATAGTGATCAGGAAATGGTTACTCCAATTGAGCTTTATAATGATAATATTATTTCTAGTTCAAATCCAAATAATTTTAATAATTATTCACCTATTCAAAAAGACGAGGATTTGACTAGAGATACCCTTGTTTTAGACGATGTAGTATTTCCTGTTTACAAAGCCGATAATGATTTAGAGGAACGAGTTTATTCTGAGAATAATGTTTTAGAGTCTAGCGATTTAGAAACAATAGTCTTAGACGAAGAAGATGAACTCGTAGAGCTTTTAAATATGAGTGAGGATGCATCACCTGAGTATAACTTAACATAAGCAATTGACCATTTTCAGGATTCCGATGATCTAGAAATTAGGGTAATTGTAGTTAGTCTACCTAGAGACACCCAAAACTCTAAGTTTGGGGGTGATTATCATTCTCCCTGTGCTTTACCTTTAACTCTTAGAAAGTTCCCTCGTGTAGGGATTGACATTTGTGCCTCAACTATCGTACAAGATTATCTCCATACACGTTTTCCCGAACCTAATAATATCCGTAAGAGAGCTCAGTTGTTAGAAACCCATCCTCTGGTTGATGTGGTTAACCCAGGCTATGATACCAAGATTGACTTTGTTTTCCCACCAAAAACTTTTCTTCTAATTGTGGGAACATATGATTTTCAGTTGTGTCGGTATTTAAGTTTTGAGACTAAACCTAATTACTTTAGGATATTAGGGTCGACACATTTTATTAAGAATGACCATTATTATGGTCAACTTTGTGAATCAAATATAATTGACTTAGAGGATCCCCAATTATTCAGGTTGTTGTTATGTGCTTCTAAATTTTTATTTGAGTTTTTACAGACTCTAGGACCTAATAATTCGGATCTCACTTTTGAGGAGTTGAAACCTAAAGAAATATATTTAGACCCTTTTATAGAACCTGAACCTGAACCACAATTAGATGTAGTTGTCTTAATCAGGAAACTAGGTAAGGGCATGCTAGTCTTGTTCATTTTCTTGGTTTACTGCAGTTTCCTTTTGTCAGCTCTATTTGGTTTTGAAGACCCACAGTTATTCCGGCTACTGTTATACGGTTCGAGTTGACTAATCCTTTCCTAAGTCTAGATGAAGACTTTAAACTTAACACTTCTTAGGAGGTAACCCATGCTCATGCAACATGGTAATATCTTTCCTTAACTGTTTTTCATCAAGTGGTAACAGTTTCTCATTGTTCATGCTTTTAATTTTATCTTTACAACATCAAGGACAATGTTAGATTTAAGTTTGGGGGTGGGGAAGAACTTTTTAGTTGCACTTTTGAAACTTCTAGCGTCACGTGGTATCCGGTTATCTAAGTTTACATACTGTTTCTCACCGAAAAGATAGAAATTGGAATGCTAGGGATAACAAACTTTTGAGACATTAGAGAAAAAGACATTGAGATCCTTGAAATTCAGGAGAGAACTTGTTCCTTTTAGAGGGTAACCGTGATGGACCTAACCATACATGATGGAGAGGCAAGTAGGTCAGGAAATGCCAGAAAGACAAAGCAACCTCACAATGTAGTCTTAGTTACTGGATTGCGACTCTCTCTCAGTAGAAACTTATCATCATCAACAAGCGGAGCGACATCAAAATATATGAAGAAAGTTGAAGACGTTTTAGGTTTAGAAGCAACAATAGAAAAGAATAATTCAAAAATCAAAGTTGAAGTTATAAGAGAAAATGATATGAGTTGTTAGAATCCATGATACCAAGACATCACAAGTTGCGAAGATCCAAGTTTTGAAAGTCCTTCTCTCATGGCCATGTAAATTGTTGTCTTGTAATTTTTGTTTCCAAAAAAATTAAAAAAATTAAAAAAAAATCATCGTTACGTTTTGTTCAATAAGGCCAAAGGGAAGTAGAAATTTATAAGTCAAGGAAGAAATCGAAGAGAAGAGTTCATTGTCAAGGTTCTATGAGGTTCGATAGTTTATCATCAATAGTTGAAGACCGAAGAAGACGTTGTTTCTACTGAGCACTATGAGAGAGTCGAAGAAAGATACATTTGGTTGCTTTGTTAGTCCGCTTTCAATCTGGCACAAGATCTTTCTAGAACTGGTTTAACTCATCACACGTAATTAGTCCAGCTGTGTAGTAGATGTCCCTCTCATCTTTATCTCTCTCCTAATCTTATCCAGCTGTAAAGCAGCGGACGCATCTTACAATGTTTATCTAGCTGTGTAGCGGATATCTGTTTATCTAGCAGTGTTGCGGATGTGTCTTCCCTTTTCTTCAGTCAGCTTTAGAGCTGAAACCTTTAATTTCTCTGGCATTCTAGTTACTTGAAGATAGGTTGAGAATATGTATGTCCTCATAGCTCTTTGGATACTTGTGACCAATTAGAAGTAATGGTTTTGTAGGTACACCTCTGGTAAACCCTCCCGAGATTAACTCGGTTTTATTTTCTAGATTAATTTTGCTCGAGGACTAGCAAATAATAAGTTTGGGGGTATTTGATAGACACATTTTTGTGTCCGAATTGTCCTCAGTGTCTCTATTGTTAGTGCTTGATTTTGTACTTATTATGGTTTTTTTATGTTTGTGTAGACGTTTTTGGAGAAATACACTTGTGTGGAAAAAGTTGCTCGAAAAGTGCTATTTGGACTCCCGGAGAAAAGTACTAAAGGCACCCTCACTTTGGATAAGGGCACCCCCAGGCACCCCAGCTGTTAAAGGCGCCCACGTTTTGGTTAAGAGGCACCTTCATCTCCTTCGTTTGAAACTGAATATTGGCGGGAAAATAGTCGCAGCTCCTGGCAGTTTTCTCGAACGGATTTTGGATGGGTTAGAGGTAGAATAAATCGCTGAAACTTCATAGGTGGACGTGATGTAGCCTAAAAAGCTTGGTATGGGCCTTTGGTTCGATCCAATTTGGATGGATATTCCACGAGAAGCAAAACAGGGCAGTACGTGCATGGGAGAGTTATTTCACGGGATTGCATGAGTCTGAACGATTTCTGAGCATGTTTGTTGACTCGAGCAACAGTTTGGAGCGTTCCAGAGATAAATAAGGAGAGTGTGCAGCTGTAAGGCGCGTGAAGAGGTAAAAAAAATAAAAAAATATCCCGTATCTTGCATGGAGAATAATCATAAATATTTTGCAATTACTCGAGAGATTTGGAGTTCCTGCGGGTATAAATATGTTTCTGGGGACGCAGAGAAAGGGTGTCGAGAGTCTGGGGGACTGAGGAGAGCCAGAGAAGAAGAAATTCGAGTTTTCCCAAACTCGGTTTCTGCTATTGCTGCTGCTTCATCAAGAACACGAAGAACATAAGACCCACACAGAGCAGTCTTATTTTGCTACAGTTTCAGCGACTGTCACTCGACAGTCTTATTTGTTACTGTCGCAGGACAGTCTTATTTGCCGGGGGTCGTAGTTCTCTGGTTTGTAACAAATATAGTTGTTACAAACCCGGTTTTGAATTATTTCTCCCTTTTCATCATTTGTAAACACCCTTTGAGCAATAATAATGATTTTTGAGCGTGTTTCCAACATGATGAGCGGCTAATTCTCCCACAACCAAGGCAATGAGGAAGCTATTTACGCATGAATAATTGGTAACTATTTTATTTTCTCTAATATTTACTTATAATTCACTCAGTCACTGCTTTTGCAGAGTTTTAAATTGTTTTCGTAATTTTCCTAATCAGTTGTGATTCAATTAGATAGGTTATGCTTTGTTTAAATAATCTATGCTTAAGGGATACAATTGATGTTTGAGAATTTGCTTGATTATTAGTGAGTTAAGATATAAAGGACTTAAAAGATAATTAGAGTTTTGGATTATTTACCATCATTAATTCTTGTGTAATAGTGGAATCAATGTCTTGGTTGTTTTCTCATACCTCTCGCCCACTTTGTTAATATTTTTGTATATAATTTTATTAAATCTTTAAATTTAATCTTCACAAGTCCGAGAGTTTGAACCTCATTACTGCAACATCATTGAAAAACACATCAGAGGATGATTTTTTGGATGAAGATCTTGAAAAATCAGTCTCCTTGATCACAAGACAGTTTAGGGATCTTCTATTGAAGAGAAGTAAACGATTTTCAAGAGACAAACCTAGGTCATCAGATAAACCCCACAATCACATTCCTCCTAAAAACAGGGATGCTGGCGAGGCTGATGACGAGGATATGCCACAATACTTTAAGTGTAAAGGCTTTGGTCATTTTGCAAACGAGTGCCCAAATCGTAGAAAATACACTGGGAATAAAGGTCTTGCTGTAACACTTGATGAGATGTCTGAGATCTATGATTCTGAGGAAGACAGGAAATCAAGTGTCGGTCTTCTATGTGAAAACATTGATTTTGATGATTGTAGCAATACATATATCAACCTTGATGGTTTCGGTGAAGAAGATAATCCAATCAAGATGGAAGAATCGATTGACCCATCCTTTGGAAACTATGGTTGTAATGTTTCAGGATCTACTATGTGTCTAGCTGCGTTCACACCACAGATGCCTGAATACTATCCAAGTTTGACGTGCTCGTTTTTTTCTCAGAAGGGTCACGAACTATCAAGATGTTACAAGTACAAACATCAAGTGAGGCACACCAACAAACTTCAACGAAGAGAAAATCGATTGGCAAGGAAGCTTAAACTTTCTCAGAAGACTGTTGAGGTATGTAGGATTTTATCTTCGTCTAAGAAGTTGGTTTCCAAAGACAAAATAAGACCATTAGAGAAGAAGGTGTGGTTAAATTGCATTGATAGACAGAAGTCTGAGGATTCCTCTCTAGAGGAAAATGATGGATAAACTGTTGTTCACCACAACACAAATTGATTGTGTTGTTTGGAAAATCTTGTCTCATGTGCCTGATCAAAACAAATAAGATCGTGTACCGCTCAGGCTTTAGGAAAAGTATTTTTTTTGGTTTGTTTTTCCTGTCTATCAAATAAAGTAAAGGGTTATTATGGACAATTCTACTCTTTATAGGGTTTAGAGTTGGGCGTCCACGAACCTGTTTAAAGGTTGCGAACCCTACATTCCTTTTTCCTCTCTGATATCCTTTATATCTTAAGACTGCTTGATGAGATTGTGAATTCCAATCACAAAAACCAGTTGTTTATAACTGTTCTCTAAGAATCATTTCTTTGGATGGAAAAGATGTCAATATGATTGTTAATCCATCAATCAAGGAAAAAGAAAAATCTCCAGTAACTCATTCCTTGTAAAGAAAGAGGAGGAATACAAGAAAGCCAAGGGATGTCCCTTCTAACTCTTAGAAGTTTTCCGATGTTCTTGATGAGTTGAAGGAAGTAAGAAAGGATATTAGTGAAATAAAGGCTTGCGTTTTAAGATCTTTGGAAATTCAGAAGGCCCTGATTCGACATCATCAGCCAAGACGGTTCGTTGGTATTGACTCCTTCCTCCATGAACCTTATATTCCAATGACTGTTGATGACAAGGAGTTCGGGAATGATAAGGAATTTCTCAAAGATATTGTTGCCCAGTATGTCTTGTTTTTGGTTTAGTTGGAAGAATAACTAGTTCTTTAATAGCAACGATTGTGACTACACATAGCTATTATTTTTCATCTTCTTTTTAGGTTTCTTTTATTTAAATTCTAAAAATATTTGGAGGATGATGTTTTTGCAGTATTAATCTTTATGATTTGAAATATTGCAATTTGTTATGGGATATTGGTGTTTACGTCCGTGAACTATGTTTGTCCCATAATCTGTCAAAAGTAAAGTCGTTTGTGATCGGTATTCACGTACTGGTAAAAGAATGAATAGACTTTTGACAAATACAAAAGTTAAGCCTATATTGTCAATCATTTAATGGAAGATATGTTAAAACCTTTTGTTTTCAATGATTATGTCTATTAATATCGTTATGCAAATAGTGATTGAAGATAGAATGAATCCTTAAGTATTCCGCAGTATTGATCATCCCTGATCCATATTTTTATTTATTACTGTGAGGCTCCGTAATGCATCTTATGTTGAGAACTATACAACCAAGTTGATTTATTAGCTTCGTTGGTGTTCCGTGAGATATGTTATGTCGAGCATATTGAACTAAATTAATCATCTTGTTTGGTTATTTAGTTATTGCTCCGTAAGTTTTCTTATGTCGAGCAAAACAAATGACAATTAAATTGATTACTTTTGTGATTAGTTTGGTTGTGTATTCTAATTAGATTAATTATGGGCTCTCTTGTAATTAATCTAGTTGAGTATGTTTGTGTCTCCATAAGTTCTTTTCTGTTGAGCATAATCAATTGAATTGATCACCTCTTGTGCTTAATTTGATTGTGTATTCCGATTAAATTAATCATGGGTTTACTTGTGATTAATTTGATTGAGTTTCTTGGATATAGAAAATCATTCTCATGGTTTTTAGTGTCCAATAAAATTTCTTCTTTTCTTTGAAATTAAGGTCGCTCTTTTTGTTCTTTCGGGAATGACATCAAATGGGGGAGAGTTCTTTTGAACTTGTGCTTAATGGTCATATCTTGAGGGGTGTGCGGTTGTGGAATATTAGAGGGGTTATCATGTATCTTTAAACTCCTTGATGAATGCGTTTAGCTTCGGCTTTGTGATTTCATCTAAATTAGTTGGAATGTATTCTTGTTTTAGTCTATGACACGTCTCTTTCGGAAATTTTATTGGGATCCCGTTCTTGTACCTTTACCAATTTTATTGACAAAAAGGGGGAGAATTAATATGTAGTTCATACTACAAATACATATGGTTTTCGAATCATTATGTAAGGGGGAGTGGTTTCCATGTGAGATGGAGTATTGACTAAGAGGGAGTGATACATATCACCATAATATTATTGTTAAATTTGTGATACAATTGAACTTTGACACTGTGTAATAATACTATGACACTGTATAACAATGATCGAGCCCAATGCTTTCTCATTGTTATAGCTACGGATCTTCAACAACGGTGATGCTAAACTTACAACCTTTGGGATCATTGTAGTACTTGGAAGTGACGAAGATTTCGAGGAATGTTGAAGATTAGACATGTGGAATAGGAGCTACTAAAGTTTCTTTATCTTTTTTGTATTCCATATATATTGATAGTTTTGTCACAAAAATTGACAAAGGGGGAGATTGTTAGATCATTGCTCGGTCAACCTCGCATGCGTTGCTATCTCAAGCATGTTTTTCAATGTTAGTGATCAAAACTATAAGTCTTGATTTCTAGTCCATTATAGCTAAGTCTCGGACTAGGATAGAAAGTGTAATTGAGCTCAAGGACTTCATGGCGATTCATCATACAAGCAGAAGAACTACTCAAGGAACCGGTGGAACTTCTCGACAAAAAGGTATGTTAAGAGTTGAACTTATCTATCGCTCAAAAGTATATCTACTCTATCTCCTACTCTTTGAGACAAGAAGTCGTATGCTATATATATAGACTTGGATTATACACATTTGGTATTTCAAGCCGAGTATACCTCGCCTATATATATCTCGAAATATGTGTTGGTAAGCTTTTCTCTTCGATAAAGATTATCTTTACCTAGTGATAAAAGTTATGATATGTTTCAATCACTTTGAAAGTTGCTTTGACGAGAAATGGTGTAACAACTATATAACGTCCTCTAAGAATGTTTCAATGATTGAAATGAGAGTTTAGATTACATAAAAAATGATGGACATAAGCATTGTTGTGGAAACACATTTATGTATAAGTCCTATTCTTTGAACCAAAGTTTGCGAACTTTGTTGATCAAGAGAAACTGGAAGAATGGCTTGTTGCCAAGTCCGCGAACTCAGTCCGAGAACTGCCGAACTTCTCATCCCGAGAAATTCTGCTGGAGTTGACAAACTAGTTGCGTGAGTACCAGTCCGCAAACCGGCGGAAGGTCTTTTGCCGAGATTTTCTGTTGGAGTTTGTAAACTCTGCCCGGTTGCTTAAGTCCGCGAACCTAGTCTGCAAACTTAAGAAGGTTATATATCTGAAGATGATTTATGAACTTAAACTTAAAAAGACTAAGGAATGCAGTTTGCAAACCGTGGCTATAAAAGTTCATGAACCTGTTCAAGTGAATCAAATCATCTTTGCTTCAATTGTGTCTTGTGTAGTACATAAGATTTCCTTGCAATTGAACAACTCTCTAACTAGTTCATTTGAAGTCATTTGAACTTGTTATAGTGAAGAAGAACATGGTTGATATGAAATTCTCATATGGATAAACTTTTGGTTAACTATTATTAAACCAACAAGTGCATACGTTTGGATACGGTTAACAAACCTAGAAGCGTGCATTGTCAAGTGTGTGTAACAAGCTAAGTTTTCGATCTAACGGTTGAGAAATATTAGCTTTAATCTAAATCAGGTTTTCATCTAACGGTGACTGAATGCTTTGTTACTAAGCTAACATTGATTGCAAACCCTGATTTGAAAGACTATATAGGAGACATATAGTATTGTGCAAAAGTAATCCCCACACCTTACATGTGATACTAGTTTGCATACTAGAGTCGATTCTCCTTTAACCTTTGGTTTTCTTCTTCTAAAACCAGGTTAATGACTTAAAGACTTTATTGGGATTGTGAAGCCAGATCAATACTACTTTATCGTAGTTGTGTGATCTGATCTTGCATCTTCTATCGTACGAGTACAATCAGATTGATTGGCTTGAGATTGATATCTCCGATAGGCAAGATATAATAGTAATCACAAACATCTTCGTCTCATCGTTTGTGATTCCGCAACATCTTGTTTCGCTACCATACGATTAATATTGTTGTGAGGTGATTGATAACTCTAGACTGTTCTTCTGGAATATAAAACCGGATTATCAATTGGTTCCTGTTCACCTTGATTATTATCAAAAGACGGAACAAAACCTTGAGGGTTTATCTATGGGAGACATATTGATCCTTTGATAGACTTGTCTGTGTGAGACAGATTTGTTTATTGTTAAAGCCTGCGATTTTGGATCGTAGCAACTCTTAGTTGTGGGTTAGATCATCTAAGGGAATCAAGTGCGCAGTATCCTGCTGGGATCAGAGGCGTAGGATCATAATTGTACCTTGGATTAGTGGGAGATTGATTGGGGTTCAACTACAGTCCAGTCCGAAGTTAGCTTGGAGTAGGCTAGTGTCTGTAGCGGCTTAATACAGTGTGTGTTCAATCTGGACTAGGTCCCGGGGTTTTTCTGCATTTGCAGTTTCCTCGTTAACAAAATTTATGGTGTCTGTGTTATTTTAATTTTCACATTATATTGTTTTATCTTTATAATTGAAATAATACAGGTTGTGCGTTAGATCATCAATTAGAGTAATCCAACCTTTGGTTGTTGATTGTCATTGATTGATCCTTGGATATTGGTCTTTAGTACCATCCAAGTTATTCCTTGTGTTTGATTAAAGACTCGCTGATTTCTATTAGTTTGAGTAAATCAAAACACGAGAGAGATACTAACTCCTCGATATACTTTAGTCTAGATTGAGTCTGACTTTCTAGTTGATTCTCTAGTAAAGTATATTGGAGTTAGTCCATAAAGATTGCTAAGCGAAATATTGAGTGGTGTTGTTAGACCCCCGCTTTTTCAATTTCCATCTCGGCAAACGGTAGATGAAAGGTATCCGTCTCTGGATAAGCCCTCTCGGCAAATGCAGTAACAATGACATCATCAATTTTTTGGTGCGCGTGTTGTATCGCGTTCCAAAGTACACAATCATATACCGCCAATCGGACCTCATCACACTCATTTTCTATATTCCATATCTTGTTCTTTTGACATTTTAAAACACGGACAACATTATTATGGTCCTACAATAACAACATCCTATCTTATATACTAATATATATAGAAAAATATATGTCAAAATATAATAAAATCATTGAGAAATATTCATGGTTAAGATTCAATACCTTTGTCGAATAGATCTTAGCAGCCCATGAGTTTTTGTAGCCAAACAAGACCTCCCATCCATCTCTTGGAGTACCATAAGTTGGGTTCTTTGGTGACAAACACAAATCGTCATCAGGAATGTATGTATATCTAGCACAAGGTTTTTTAGCCGCCTTTCTAGGTTTTTTCTTGACTTCTTCCTGTTCAACTTCCTATTCATCCGAGTCGTCCTCTGCTTCTGCATATTCATTGTCTCCATCCTTATCTCCATCTTCCTCATCTTCTTCATTGTCATCCCCATCATCCTCATTTCCACCCATGACTTCAGCTGGTTCCTCTTCTCTTCCTTGATTATGTTCTTGATTACCCATGTCTTCCAATATTTCTTGATTAACTTGTTGTATCACATTGTCAACATTATCTCTATTGACATCTTCTTGGATGACAACACCCGGTAATGACCCACCTCCATACTTAGCATTTTTGGTTCCACGCTTACCGGCACCACAATGTACTTTCCCTCGAGGCGCGGGAGTTCTCAAATCTTCCAGTAATGGTTGGTTGGATTTCTTACCTTTCCACTAAACAAAGAAACAAAAGAAATAAGAAATAATTCACGAAAAAAAACCAACTCAAGAAAAAAAATCAAGTTCCAGTGTAGAGTTCGGTTACTCAAGTATTTTTGCGAGCTGACCGAACTCCACATATATATGTAATTATCCAAGAGTTCGGTTTGTCGAGGTTTTTTGCGAACAAACCAAACATATTGGACAGAGTTCGGTTATAAAAGAACTCAACATAATGGGAAAAACATTAAAGTTCGGTTACATGGAAAATTTTGTTTTTCTTTTGAAATATGGATAGAGTTCGGTTACAAGACAGTTTCAAATTTTTTTGCGATGCAACCAAACAGATTGGAAAACGTTCAGTTGTATGGGTACTAAACATATAAGGAAAAAAAGAACAGTTCGGTTACATGGCAAAAAAAATTTCTTTTGTAAACGGGTAGAGTTCGATTACATGGCAGTTTTAAACATTTATGCGAAACAACCGAACAAAGTTGCTATAGTTCGGTTATGTGGGTACTAAAATTTTTGGGAAAAATAAAACAGTTCGGTTACCTGGTTTTTTTTTTTTTTTTTTTTTGGTAATATGGCTAGAGTTCGGTTACATGTCAGTTCCACATTTTTTTTCCAAAACAACCGAACTCATGAGTTCGGTAACCTAGGTTTAAATCCTATAGAACCGAGTTGTTAATCGTGTTATTCATTTCATGGAGTTCGGTTAAGAAACTAGGGCAACAATAAAACACGTTCTAACCGAACTCAACACTGTAACTTCCATTTGAACCCTATTTTGATGATTTCTAATCAATTGAATCGATGAAAATCAAATTAAAAGTAATGGGTTTGTCGGGAAATGCCTGCGAATCGGTCCCATGGCAGACTCGGGGTTGTTCTTGCGACTGTTATGCCGAATCAGTTGTTCACCTTCCGGTTCAAGTTCTTCCTCAATTTCATTTGCTTGATTAGCTAGATGTCCTAATGGTGGACCTGTTCTTGGGAATCTTTTGGTTTTCTTTCGAAGAACCATTTATATAGTTGATTGATTGATCGACGATGAAAATTTTATGAATCGACGATTAATCGATGAAGACGAGTTTGAAACGAAGAAGAAGAGGAGAAAACAGTTCTCCTTGCTACAGATTTTTTTCTTTCTTTTAGATTAGGTTTCACGATTTAAGGTAGGGTTAGTGTTAATTAGGATTAATGTTAATTAGGATAAGGGGCAAATTAGTAAACTCACTATTTTAGGACACCCCTTAGCATTGTAGGGTAGATGGTCTTATAAAACAATGGTCCCAAAAAAGGCTAGTCCCCAAAAAAATCGTTCTTCCTTTATGCTTCAGGCTTCATTGGTGAGACCTGTTCTGGATTGGCCGTCAAGTAGCTTAGCGCAGCTAACTGTCTTTTCAGCTTAGCCCTTCTACCTGACAGCTTCAATCGCTACCCTCTTGTCTTACAAATCTGTCTGCTATAAACAAAGGCGGGAAGTGCAAAGTGAAAGAGGATTTTTGAAGTACCGATCATCTTCCATGGAGGATCAAAATACGTTTGATTCCGTAAGTAACCCTAATTTTATTTCTCTATGCATCTCGCTACGCAGAATATGCACCTTTTAAACTTGGAAAACCTTAATTTTACAGGATTTGATTCACGCCATTTTCAAGCTTGTATGGAACAGAAAATCTATAGGTATTCTTAGTTTCTCCATAATCTCTTTAACGTGCATTCACATATTTTTCGTGTTTATTTTTGTTAATTTTACTTCATTTGCAGAGCGTGAGAGAAATGAAGGCACTAACAATCTAGATAGCGAGGTAAGATTTTGATTAAACTTTCTAATAATTTTTGTGCCCTAGATTTTAATAAATTTTGAGAATGCAATTTTGTTTGAGAAAATGCAATTGGATATCAAGAATCAGGTTATGCTGTGCACAGAAAACAAATGGAATTTATTAATCACAAATTAGGTTATGATTGCATCATGTCTTTTACTAGTTTCAGTTCTTTGTCCTTGAAGATCCTTTTTCTCACAAGTTGAGATTCAAGAGTTGCTATTTGATGCTCAGAAATAGAGATTTTGATTTAGTTTTTGTGTATTAACTGTTCTTAAAGATCAGAGACTATGTATGTCAGACCTGTTGTTTGTGTAACTATCATGTTTCACCAATGCCTTGTGACGTGTGAACTCTGCTAAACTTATGAATGTGTCATGAGCGTGATAAATCATACTAGTATATGATATCTCTTCCTTACATGGAAACCTAATATTTTTAGGGTTGTTTACGGTGCTCTTATCCATCACTATAAGTTTATTGCTTTATGATTGTTTATGCTCTGGTTAATTCTTCAACTACTACACTACAGGTTGGAGCTGGAACCTCAAAAAAGAATCGGTCAACTACAGGTACCGTCACCTTTATTCTAGAGTTTCTTTTTCTGATGTTGTTATAGATAGTCATGGGAAGATAAGCAATGCCTCAGTGATTAGATGTTTCTGGATGCAGTTTTACTCATTTCCTTCTTTCTTTTATGTGGCAAGCGATAGAGTTAGCACCATTATTTGGTTTAGGCGTTGTTAAGACTTAAAGAAACGCTCTTTCTAATTTAGTACAATATGCTCAGAGCAACTGATATGGATGGATAATACTAGCGTATATCTGGATCAGGTTTTACAGAGACATACAAAATCACAGGGTAATGAGTAATTCACATTGTGCTAGGGCTGAAAGAGAATTTAAGTCCTCTAGTTGTTTTGCTGGTAAAATTTGTAAGTTCAAGGAACAGTTAAACATTCATTCCTGACATACAACTTCTCCATAAGACTTTTAAGTTCACATCTTGGTCTGCAAAATGCACAGATGATTTCTATCATCTCATAAGGCACAAGGTTCGCCATGTAACCAACATAAATGCAAACCTGGTGATTAATCCTTGTGGAAAGGCATATCCATTTTATGGCACATTTGTTATCTCTGCTCCAGCATTTGTGCAAAGTCCTTTTCGTAGTTGCCTGATTTGTTAAATTTAATAGGTCACCCATAATTCTATTGATGTATTTTAATGTCGCAGCTAGTGCGAATGCTCTAAAGATGAGCTCTGAGCTTCTTCGGCTCTTCGTTGCAGGTACTCTTACCTGATCTCCTATGTATTTAGCTTCAAATTTTGTTCAGTTTTCTCAAGTCTTTTTCTTGTTGATGTAGAAGCCGTGCAGCGTGCTGCTACAATTTCTGATGCTGAAGGTGCTAGTAAAATAGAAGCAACTCATTTGGAGAGGATACTCCCACAACTACTTCTGGATTTTTGAGGTACTTCGGAATTCTTTCTCTCACATCCCCCTCTGAACAGTAAAATCCTTGTCTAGATGGTATGCCATGCTTATTACTGCCTTGATATCTCCCCCATATAGTTTTCAAACTCAAGTTTCTTGTGCAATGTTCTCACCCAAGGGGAAAAAATTATGAAGGACTTGCTATAAAATGTAAGAACATATATATAACCAGCGAGTACTAACGACTTCGTGAGTTAATTTACCATGAAAAAGATCATAATATCTTCTGCAATTACATATAGTTGGAGTTTATTTTATCTAGTTGGAAACAAAAATATACTCGTAACAACAAGACTCTTCTTACATACAAACTTAAGGAACTGCTGACATACTCAAGACTCTTCTTATTGACGCCTAATAGTAAGGCTTGGATTATAATGGATACAAACAGGGTAACATCAGATATTTCACCCACCATCTTACCTCTACGTTTAATGCTTGATCTGAGTCAACATGCATCTGACATCTTTACTGTTGGGTCTCACCTTAGGATCCTCCTGAGTGCAGAAGCAAGCAATTTTTAGGACGAGAAGCATTTGCTCCTCGTATCCATTTCCCATAAGTTTAGGATCAATTGCTCTACCAGGGTCATCTGAGGCCATAACATTTCTTAGCCATTTCACCTGGCTCATCTCTTCCGTGTCTTGGAAGAACTCATCTGAGGGCAATTTCCCCATCACTAACACTGCCAACAGCACACCGAAACTGTATATATCACACTTGTCCGTGAACTTCAACGTCTGGTGGTACTCTGGTGCAATATAACCAACTGTTCCTGCCACATTAGATGTTGTGACATGGGTATTGTCATTTGGCATAGCCTTCGCAAGCCCAAAATCAGCAATTCGGGCCTCTAGATCATCATCAAGTAGGACATTTGCAGGTTTCAGATCCCTATGGATGATGCGAGGACTATGTTGATGGTGTAAATACTCTAGGCCTGCTGCAACCCCAATAGCAATTTTATGCCGCAACAACCAATCCATTTCCCTAGTGCCATCTGTTGCCTGCTTTAATGCATCTTGTAAGCTTCCGTTCTTCATGTATTCGTAAATAAGATAATGACAATCAGGCCGACTCACGTGGGCCAGTAGAGAAAGGAGATTTCGGTGCCTAATTTGACCCACTGTCTGTATTTCTGAACGTACTTGCCTCATCTTCTTACTCAAGTTTTTGCTATCTCCTCCAGTTATATCAGTTACTTCAATCCGGGGCTGATTTATTTTCTTAATTGCAATCATCTTCCCGCCGCTTCCAGGTAATTCAGATCTATAAACTTCTCCACAGCCACCTCGACCTATCATCTCTAACGATGCTAAACCGTCTTCTTTCTCCAGAAAAGCTAGATCTTCAGCTTTTTTGATCATTTGACTGAAGATTGTTGGGCCTGATGTTTCCTTCTCTCTCCCTTTAATACACACTATAAGAATCTTAAATAACACAGAGAAGAAGAGACCTGATAGCACTCCAACAATTGTACCAAGAATGAACCCGATAGTCCAAGCCTTCACATTTCTTTTGTGTTTTTTGTGTTTATGGCTCGAAGGTGAAGGAGCCGCAGAAGAGTTGTTGCTGGAATTGGCGCCTTTACTGGCTGCAGGTGAAACAGCTTTCTCTGCAAATATATAACGTTTTGGAAGGACATTTTTGGTTCTCAACTCACTAGGTAGATAATCTATATTCTTAGGTGTTTTCTTTTGTGGAATTTGGAGATAACTATTTCCAGAAAGACTAAGAAATTGAATATTATACACTGAAGCTGGAACTTTTCCAGTAAATAAATTTTCCGAAAGAGACAGTTTTTCGAGGTTAGGCAAAAACTTCAAGAAGTTTAAATCACCTGTAAACTTATTGTCAGATAGATCAAGTATTCGAAGACTTACTAGAAATGAAAACTCAGATGGAACATCACCGGAAAATCGATTGTTCTTGAGGTTTAAAACTTCTAAATTCCGGCAATGACCAATTTCACTAGGAATTTGGTCAACGAGTTGATTGTTAGGAAGAGAAAGTTCTTTGAGCTCAGAGAATTGTTTGATTACGGCAGATAAGGTTCCATTGAGCCATTCCGAAGCAAGACTGATTCGACTGACTCGGAATATCTCTGAATTTCCAGAGAAAGTTATTCTCTCACAGTATATTCCAGGTGAGTTGCAAGGATTTTCTAGCAACTGATCCTTGAAACCCAAGCTTTTTTTGAAAATTACGACAGCATCGGAATCTGAAGGGTCCAGATTTAATCTGGCATGAATTAGGATAGCTAGGGAGAGAATAATGAAAAGAGAAAATTGAAATTTTGCCGGGAAAGTAGCCATTTGTGTCGGAATTCGATTTTCTGATTTGGGTTTTGGAAGAATAAGTTTAGGGCCTGCTGGCGGCTGGCCACTTGCGATGAGTTCAGCACTTTCTGAATCGTCCTTATATTTAGAAATAAATTTTCCGCGTGGACCAAATAGGCAAGAGGGGTGATAATTACCAAGAAGTAGATGTTTGACGTCAATAGCTCAAGGTACTAATTTATCCTTGTATTATCAAACAAAAAAAGAAAAAAAAAATGTTTTCCTATTTCAACGAACCATTAAAAAGCGGAAGTGATAGACATCCGGCGGGCAATCCCACGGGTTATCCCGTAAGAGACAAAAAAACAGAACTCTAATGACCTTTGTAAGGGTGGGTTTTATGTGGGTCCCATCCCCTTGTGAGATAACGGTATAACGGGATTGGCCCACGGGTATAAATCATTATCGATTGAAAAAGGCAAAAAGGAACAAGTTTTAAGAATCTGCATTTAAATTTTGCATTTTTATATTTGTTTTTTTTTTTTGATAAATTTCTGAGAACAAATATTTAACTTTAATTAAACCTTTGTAACATCGTACTTAGTTGGCATCCGAGCAACAAGCTGGGCGCCAACCCCTTTTTGAATAGCAACACCCAGTTTATGGAAAATAAAACTATCTAGACCACTACCAGCATCATGACTGACTAAACAGTTCTTCAAACGCTTGAAAAAGCAAACAATGTCTTCACTGAGTTCCCCTAAGGTGGTGAACGCCAAAACTCCCAAACCATAACCATGTGAATCACATTCACTCAAATATTTAGACCGTTTGCGCGCAATTGCTTTAGAAATAGCCTACCCCGGAATGAAAGAACGGACTCCATCACCAGTAAAAGGTGAAACACCTGTGACGTCCATGCAAACATCTTGGCCGTTTTCCCAGTTGAGAACAAGGATATCCACTGGGCGTAAATCCTTGCCAGATACCGAAGAAAAACCCAAAGAGACCTCCTTGCGTGCAGGAACACCAGCTTTGTAGCAAATACTTGCAATAACATCCCGAACTAAATCATGACGAAACTTCAACCCCACGTCATTAGCACAATGTAATGCATGGTCTCCAAAAATATCCATAGATCTATTACAACAAGAGCACAAACCATCTTCAACAAACAAAGGGATGCCAAGGCGATAACAAACAACTGCTCTAAACTGTCTGGGACCAAGGCACTGATTCAACCCATTGATAGGGACAACTAAGAGGTAGTCTTGAGCGTGTTTGATCTGATTGCATTGCCACAGAATGGAATCTCTTGCAGACAAGGTAAATTGGACAGGGATATGCTTCTTAACTGCATCAAAATAAGTGACTGCCAGAGAATGCATGGAGGGGGGGGGGGGGGGGGGGGCAGTGTCATCGACGCGGTAAGAAGAAGGAAAACCACATACCTGAATAAATTTCTGAAGAGCCAACTGATAGGCAGTCCCGGTATCCGCTAAGAAAGAGCTACCAAGTATTGTCTTCCGCACTGCAGTAGTCTGACTCTGGGAGGCGAGATAACAGTAGGAACGGGTATCGGCCATAGTATAAACACCAAGTCCCCCATCTTTGATAGGAAGAGTGGCCAGTCTTTGTTGCAAAGGCCCAAAACCAGGCCCATCTCCCGTGATTAGAAGCCTCAAATATCTGAATAAGTGGTCATCAAAGAGGTCAGAGGCCAGGTGCAGAGCTTCTGGATTGGTGGTGCGCATTGCGAAGTATAACCTGGATACACCGACACAGTTGCGGAGTAACAACGACTCACTTTGAGGATCCTTGAGCTTTTTGATAGCGGACATAAGCTGGATAGTCTTGTTCACCCTATTAAGCACCATGTCGCTCATGAAGTCCAAATCCAAACTCACAGGACCACCCAGCAGCTTAACTCCCTTGCTAGGCCGGCCAATATCGGGGGGAAAAACACCTACCTCAATGCTGCGTGGATCAAGCGTGGGCCAGAAAACCTCAGTCTTCTTGATATTGAGATGTAAGCCCCTATTGGGTCCTTCAGATTCTATAATGCTCAAAGCTCTGGCAACCTCCATCGTGTCTCCAATGATAGTGCCATCATCCAGGTACCAAGCGTGCAAATCCAGCTGACAGCGAGAAAGCAATAGATTTTACAAGGGGGTGAAGTGTCAGAGCAAACAAAAGGGGGCCAAGCGGATCACCTTGTTGAACACCGAGCGCAGAGGACAAGATGTGTTGGTCATAATAAAGTTTACCAGGCCTTGCATAACAAAATTCTACCCAGCGAGAAATACCTGGGCAGTGAAGCCGGACCTCCCGAATAAGACAAGACCTGCTTACCATATTGAATGCATTCGAAAAGTCAATAAGCAACATTGATATCTTGTTCGATTGCCCTTTCAATTCCAACAAACCATTGACCGCATGAAGTATACTTTCACCTCCTACCGGCACACCCACACCAAATTGAAAATCCCCCAAGTAAGATAACATGTCCTTGCCAACTGAAAAGGCAGCCACCTTGGAGACCAAGCGTCGCCAAATAGTACCTACCGCAATAGGCCGAAGACCACCTCCAGGTTTGAGAAGAGGAGTAAGGGGTACACTAGCAATTAGCTCACCCAAAGCCTTGGGACACTTACCTGTCAACAAAAGGTTGACCACCCCTGTAATCGAAGCCACCAACTCATCCACAACTGCCGCCGCTGCACCACTCAGCACATCGACTAGATGTTGTGCACGTAGCCCATCACGACCACAAGACGTACCTTTAGGAAAACCCTTGATGGCCCCCAAAACAACCCTTGGCTCAATCGTGACAGGGTCACCAACAACAACATCGTCTGGAATGGAAGGTGAAGGAGCTTCAGGGTGTTTAGAATGTAGATCAGCCAAGGTTTGCACGCTGCAAGGAGCAACCCCATTCGAGGACAAAACTCGAATAGCTGCAGCAAAATGTCCCCGCTCTATCTTTCTCCGGCAAGCACTTAAATTTGACGCTTTAGGTCTCTTCTTTTTACTGTCAGGATGGGCTGAGTGCTGTTGGCAAGGCTGACGCAATAACTTGGAAATCAGAGTGTAGCATCCAGACGGTTCCTTCCAAGTCAGGAGTGCCTGTTGGATGGCATCTACTTGCAAGCGCTTCCTGTTGGAAGATTTCTCTTCAACTGAACGCTTGGGTCTATACAACAGTAACGTGCATATGGGAAGCAACAACAAGCGTACCCAGCCAGTTACGTCAGCAGGTTTGCAAAGCACACTGTCAAGGCAAGCCTTCAAGGTGCGAGAAAAGCTTAGTCTACACTGATGGGGTATGCTAGAAACCGTGGTAAAATGGCGTTGGAAAACAACGTTAAGTAAATCAGTCGAAAGAAAGAACGACTCATCTGGTTCAGCATCAACAGGCACACTCTCTGTAGAGTCCACAAAGGCAGGAAAAATAGCAACATCAGACCTGTCCATGTCTTCTGCGAAAAGAGAATCTTCACTGGTGACAGCAGCAGGCCTATCAATCCCATAGATAAGAAAATCAGTTGTTCCCCCATTGAAAGGACCAGCAACAACACTGTGAAGGACTCCGTCTTTGCCTTTGCAGGGAGTTTTCCAGCCGTGTATGATCATACAATGACCGCAAAGCCACATACGCGACTGTTGGAGAAATTTTTCCCAGGCACAATATATCTGCAACTCACTAGAGATAGTCGCTCTGCAACTGGACCCACTCCCCTCAGTTAGTAAATGCTTGTATTGAAGATGATGTACAATGGAGCCCCTAGCATAGCCTCTGCCATTCACACCATTACGACAACCGTCGAAATCTTTGAATGGACAATGGTTGTAGCCCCTCTGTGAAGCAGCATCTTCTATTGGAGTTTGGCTCAATTGACAGGACGTATATAGGTCTGAGAGCGGCTCGAACCAGAATTTAAAGAAGATGCAGACATGATAGAAAGTAAAACTCAAACCCTAAGAACAACATGAAAAACCTAAACCATGAAAGAAAGAAAAACACGAACAAAAATCGTGGAAAGCAAACACAAAAAGGGGAAACAAGGGAAAAGATTGTAAAAATCAAAAAGAAAAAACCATTGGCATGAGACCAATCCATTGGAAAATCCAGGCTTTCAATCGCCGGAGTTTTCCCCTGGAGCTCATCGCCGACTTTCAATTTAAAATTTTTGGAAAATAATTGCAAATTTTTATATTCGTTTGGAACATAATTGCAAAATTTGAACGAAAGGCACTGCTCAAATTTTATTGGATTGTTTATTAAAAGTAAATAAATCATTTTGATGGATCGAACATGCTCTTCCCTTTAACATCGGGATTGTTTACTAACAATTATGAAATATGGAACATTTTTAATTGGCAAAAAAGGTTTAGTCGAATTTTGTTTAACTTTTGGGAAGTTCTGCCGGAAAAAAGTCAGCAGACATTTATCACTAATGGCTAATATCATCCAGAAATAGTTCACGTTTCCAAGGTTTACTTATTACTAATTATAATTGTTGAAGCTAGAAAACGAAGGCGGCCAAAGGTATACTGTTGACTTGGACTTTTTATTAGAAGAGGGTAGTTTCGTTAAAACCTGCATGAAGTGGTCCCCATGACTCAATTATATTCCGGGTGAGTAATTAATGGTGCAAAGACAAAGACCAAAGACCTTCTTAAGTCAAAGTCCACCATTCCTGTAAAAACCGTTAGATCAATATATTTGGACCAGAGATCACGTTAGGTTGATAAGTTGAAATCAACGTCTCGTCGGTAAGATCCTTCTTAGCTTATCTATAACTTTTCTGAAGAATGCTTCTTGGAAATTCTTGATTGTAAACTGGACCCTAGTCATCACAATCTTAACATACCAATCCTCAGTTTTGGTCCAATCTGAGCACCTTGTAGTCAAGAATCTCAATATGTAAGTAGAGGAAAATGAAGTGGTCATCTATAGTCAGGCTCAAGTCAGACGAGTCAGCAAGGACAACCATCCTAGTAACAAGATACTCCTAGTAGTAATTTACCCATCCTAGTAGTATTTTAAGCCTTTTTTTTGTCTTACTAGCATTTCACGTTCTCAAAAAGCTTGGACATAACTTGGGAATATTATTGAGCTTTTATATATGGGGTACAAAATTATTAGTACAATGTCTCCTTGCTGTTTAGCCTGTTTTTCTTATTATTGCATCTATTTGTTGGGTTTAATTATTTTAGTTGTCACAACATTGATATAAAGTGTACAACTCCATAGGACGACCACATTCTGTACAGGAAAGTTCATGTGTTTTCCCAGGTGTCATTCCTGGAAGTACTAAGCATGAGCAATGCTCATGACTAGGGTACGTGTCTAAAGCTCTAGCTATTGCTTGAGCGAACCCATGTTGTTCAATATTTGTCTTCCATTCATTAAATTTCGCTAGTACTTCTAGCATTTTACTTCCATGAGCTTTCACTATTTCTCCTGATCCTTTTGTTAAAATGGCCCATCCATCACCACTTCCATCGAATGTAAGCATTGTTGTAATTTCGCGCATCATAGGATCATTATCAATGGAACGAGTGTGTTGTAGCTTAGAATACCACATGCTTTCTAACCTGTCCCAGAAAAACCTGATGGACATGGGATCTTGCCAACAGTGACTTAGTCTCTCCTTCATGATAATGTCTATAATATTCTTCACTTGTTCCTTCGGGTTGCTCTTTCCTACATAGAGCATTTCTAGGTTTGTTTTGGATTCCTGCACTACGCGTTGCATGGTTGTAGCGAATATTCTGACCCAGTTGATATCTTCACCTCCATACAAGCAGACAAACTTGTCTTCCCTTATCTGTAACAAGACAGTCAAATTATTCTTTTTTCGTTATCTCACCATAAACTTTAATTTTTCCCTGTAACAGTTCATAATTCAATAGAGTTAACTTACCCAATCTAGCACGGTAGGATCAATCCCATTCACAATGAACTCGATTGTCCATTTCTCTGAGTCCCACAAGTCCGCTTCTCTGATGTTAGTAAAAGGGAAGGCTGTGATTCCCCAAATCCACATCATGTGGATGGCGTTTTGACAGGTAACTTTCCCTTGTTGATCCAATACCACTATTATCGGTTTCTTTTTTTCAAAGTGCCACTGCTCCTTAATGAACTGGATTGCTGCCGGATCAAGAAATGAAGGGTGGTACAAGGAGTACCAGGGCATTGAAGACCTAACCCGATCGAACTCGTGTTGCCTAGTATCAGTCCATCCCATGCTTTGGGTTGTATCATGGACCGGGAGCCAGATCATTTCATAAGGTCTCTCGGGCTTCCCTAGATGGACATCATTGTATATTTGTTCGAGAATTATGAGCTCTGCATGACATATCTGCGGGTCTGATATCAATAACATCACTGTCTTTCTTCTTAGTGCTTCAACTCCTACCTGTTCATCTTGGTGAGTGTCAATCGGTTACTGAATTGAGAAGCCTAGAGCAACAAAGTGAGAGAGATAGAGTACCCTTATCTTGGAGGATCCATCAATCAAAGGTAGGGCATCCTTGGTGCAAAGTAATGCCTTGAGAATCTTCGTGTTGTAAGCTTGGGTTGTTCGAAAGAGTTCGACGAGATTTTCATGCACTTGTTTGTGTTTTTTATGTTCTGCACCGTTGCAATGAATTTACATTGATTCTTTTAACACAATTTTGTTTATTCAATACAAGGAGTTGTAAGGCAGACTGAAGGTAGCTGGATTACACATATATACAGTTTACTGACCTATTTCTTGGCGGCAACTGTTGATTTCATGGCTAAGATTTCCATGTATTCTGTCAATTTTGTGATCCCACGACGGTAATGAAAATTCCCAGGGCTCCATCATTCTGTTAACATGGTCATATTTAAGTGAATGACAACTAAATAATGGTAATTGATTATATAATTATTTATGAACATACTGGTCAGAGACTATCAGGAGGCCGTTGAACTGAGAAATGCAAGCCATTATGCATTGAATGGTCCAATAAACAGCAGGTTGAATCAGTAAGGTGGCCCTCGACAAGGATGAAGAGTCATCATCCGTGATATATCCAGCAGGTAGCTCGAAAAACTCCACTATTGTTTCTGTTATGCTTAGAATCGACTGAATTAGCTTACTTATGGCGTTTATCAACTCTGTTTCTGATGATTTTTTGGTATTCGTACTACTACTACTAATGTTTTGCTCATTATGATGAAGAACCGATAAGCCAATTGGTAGCTGCTTAAGAACTGATATCGACGTAGCCATGGGGTTAACCATATTAAGTTGAGAGGTGAGCAAACAATCACCATAATTCACGGCGAATGCTGCTAGTACCATCACCAACTTTACTTCCCATGAATACCTAGACACTGTTATGAATATTCTCTTAGCCACCTCTTGTTCTTCCCATGGATCTCCGCTCTCAGTGTAGCACAATATCTGCATCACATCATTGTTGTTATCATTATCACACACATATAATATACCCACTTTAACAAAGAATATCAATTAAGTGACTATTATTTCTGTAAGACCTCGGTTCTGATTCGTAGGATATCGTGTGCCAATAATTTGAGTAATCGAGGATTGTTGTTCATGCCCCGAAGAAGATCAAATTCTGGTTGTTCCTCCTATGCATAGAAACCACAGTGAGAGGCATGAGTTAGTGTACATATATATCTTTAGTAGGTTGATTTCCTGGTTTATAAATGCAAAGATTTTGGTGCAGAATTTAGTACCAGATCACTAGGTGAAATTGCGTATTTTAAGATATCTTTGACGATACATAAGAGTGATCTAACATTGATTGTAATATTTTCTGGAAGATCTGTGGCGATGATATCAGTCATCACCCCAACTCTAGGAAGAGAATCATGGGGTTGTTCTCTATCCATCATCTCAGTGTTCCCCATTGTCATTGTTGTAGCTTCTTGTTTTGCTGTTGCACCAAAAGAAAGTTTTTAGGAGGAGGTTTTTGATGGTGTTAAGATTAATGTGGTTGGTGGCAACTTAAATATAAAAACATAAGGTTTGGAATCTAGGGAAGTGAAATTTGTGCTTTACTTGAGAGAGTTCCTACTTCCTTTATAGTCACTTGCCTGGCTTTTCACTCATGTGTCGTAAACCTTAATGCAGAATCAGGTTTTACCTAATGTCGCAAGTCATCTTTTGGATATCGAAAGCAAGATGTTTATACTTTTTCTAGAGACCCCAGCATCTGAAATGAAATGAGGATAGATTTTTTTTGTCAAATTAATGTTTTCAGATAGTGAGTAAATCTTCATGCACAATTCACATAAAGAAGTGTTACTAGATGACAGAGATTTGTAATTTTGTGGTGCCTGATTCCGTGTAGGTTACAAGGGACTGTTACAGTCCCCACACATATCGAATATCATATCCTAGCTAACTATTCCGCTATCATTGTGTGACTACAGCATGTTTGTTTGCATCTGACTCAACGTTTGGATTCGAGTAAACCCCTAACTCGATGCGAATCAGATGTCAGATTGTTTGTTTTTATTATAAGTCATATCAGACTCGCTACCTGACTCAGAACTAACCCCTGACACGGACCCATTTGAGTCAGGTGACAAAATGTCACGGACCCATGGGACCAAGCCACTGACTCGCATAAATCAAATCTGACTCAAAAAACAAATATATTTAGTCAGATCCAGATGAGTCAGGTGATTTTAGTCAGATCTAAGTGAAGTCAGATCCAGAAAAACAAAAAAACAAACATGAAGTCTGATTCAACTCCAGTTATAATTTGGGATACATCTGACAAACGAATCAAGACTTATCTCTCCTGCCCGAAGATTTAGGGACCCCACATCTGAAATGAGGTTAGATATTTGAGTCAAATTTATGTTTTCAGCATGCGAGTTCAGCTCCACTTATGATTTACCATACTCATCTCTTACAAACGGATCAAGACTAATGTCTAATCTCTCCTGCCCGAAGATTTATGAATTCAACCTGAACTGCAAGTAGCTAGGAAAGTAGGATGGTGATTCTAGGGCAAGTTCCCTTTTTTTTCTTTTATTTTTTTGCTTTAACAAACCAAATTTAGGCTGATAGAAACTTGCACCATGTTTTTTTACTTCTGAATATTGTCAAAAGTTTTCATGAAAATGTTCTAAAATTTTCCATTTTGAATGTGGTGAATATTCTTTCTTGCCCCGAAAAGTAAGCGACAGAATAAGGGAAGTTTTGAAACAATGTCCACCTTTAATTTTGCAAGTACTTTCCTAGCTTTTACCTCTGTTGTTCTTTTGCTCTGTTCTCTTAGAGCAACTGCAATGGTGCGAGTATAACCAAAGACCAAAGAGGAAAAAAAAGATCAAATTTTGGGTTTAGTATGGTGTGTGACGCTACGGTGGAAAGACTAAATTTGGTCAGACGTACATTATACGTTCGCCTGGTGTGGGGCGTAGACTATACCAACGCCTGATTGGGACGTGCACTAAAAAAAAAAATGAAAGAAGTGGGGCGGAGGTATAATGCCCGCCCCACTAAAATGATTTTGGAAACAAAGAATGGGGCGGGGGTATAATGCCCGCCCCATACAAAATAATTAAAAAAAAAAAAATGGGGCGTAGACTTTACGTACGCCCCATGTGAAGCGTAAACTATACCAACGCCTGGTGTGGGGCGTAGACTATACCAACGCCTGATGTGGGACGTGCACTATATGTCCGCCTGGTGGTGGGGCGTGAAGTATATCAACGCTCGACTATATCTGGGTTTAGTCTTGGTCCCAGACCAAATATACTCTGGGTTTTAGTCGTTGATCAAAATTTGATCGATAGTACATTCCACTACGTCTGTTCAAAAGACCAAATATTTGGGTTTACTCTCCCACTCCCAAAGTGTACGCTCTTAGGAAGAATAGTTTTTTCCGAAGAAAAAACATTTGTCACGGTGAACCATGAGATTTAAGAAAATGCTGAACATAACCCTACCTTTTTAGTTTTAACTTTGTAGTTATTGTATAAAGAGAGTTAATAGTAAATAGAAGTAGCCATTATATATTATTTTAGGAGATTATTACAAACACATGCGAAATTTAATCCAAGCAAAGGAGAGAAGAATCCCCTTGCCATCATAAGAAGCTACAACAGAAGCGTAGCAAAATAACTTTCAAGTAGTGGTAAGAAGTAAAAAACAACAACCTCATTTTCCTACTTAGACAAACCCAATAAACAATAACAAAATATTATTATATTTATTATATATCAATAGATTTATGATCCCTTCATACTTTGAGCTTAATCGGTGCAGCAACGGTACATGATGTACTTCTCCATGGGGCGACCACATTCAGCACAAACCACCATTTCGGGGATGCTTCCGCTGGTCCCTGGCAGTATGAGGCGGTTGCAGTGATGTGGAGTGTGAAGCTGATGCAAGTGATCAGTAAGTGCAGGTACGAATCCTTTAGGTTCAACGTGTTCCTTCCATGCATCATACTCTGTAAAGGCTGTCAAAATCGTTTCTCCTTTAGCTTTCGCCATGTCAAGACCCGATCCCCTGCTGATCACAGCCCACCCTTGATCACTTCCATCAAAACTCAACATTGTCATGATCTCTTGCATTATCGTGTCATTTTCCACAGTCCTGCCGTGTTGCATCTTGGAGTACCACATACTCTCTAGCCTGACCCAGAAGAACCAGATTGATGTGAGATCTTGCCAACAGTGGCTAAGTTTCTCCGTGGTTATGGCGGCAATGTTCTTCCTCACCCGTTCTTTAGGATTACTCTTTCCCACATACACTAGTTCTAAGGGAATTCGTGCTGCCTGTGCCACATTTCTTGCTGTGGTAGTGAATTTTCTGATCCACTCTATGTCTTCACCTCCATACAAGCAAATGAATCTCCCTTCACTAATCTGTTTTAGAGAGACAAAGCATATGCAGAATGTGACATAGAAATTAGGGAAGGGCATGTGGAAGGAATGCATTACTATACAGTAAACTAAACAGTACATACCCAGTTTAGAATCAAGGGATCAATGCCATCGACTAAGAGTTCAAGCCTCCAAGATTCTTCCTTCCATAAAGCTTCCTCCCTCATGCTTGTGAAAGGGAAAGCAAGGCTTCCCCATATCCACATCATGTGGAGTGCATTAGGGCTAACAACCCTTCCTTGTGGGTCCAACACCACAAGGATGGGTTTCTTTTGGAAGCGCCATACTTCCTTGATATACTTAATGACTGCTGGGTCCAGCAAAGAAGGATGGTGAACTGTATACCATGGCATCAACATCTGCAAGTTCTCAAATTGCTTTTCCTTGGGTTCAGTCCATGGCAACGTCCTATCTACGATAGGAAGCCACACTACCTCATATTGACTCTCAGTCCTAGTTGGCTGGTGCCTAGATTCCCTGTACATTTGTTCCAGAATTGAGAGCTCCTCTTGGGATATTTCGAGGTCTGTTATCAGCAGCAACACGTTTTTCCTCCTCAACACATCAAGGTGAACCTGTTTCATGACGTTTACATACATGCAAACATTGTTAATAAATAGGGCAAGGTGCAGGTTGGTTAGGTTTTAAAATATGAACACAAGGCAAGGTGCAGGTTGGTTAGGGTTTTAAAATATGAGAATAAAGGAAATGGTGGGTGAGAGTAAAACCCTTTTCTTGGTGGAACCTTCAACCAATGGTGGCTGATCGTCGTGTGCATAAATTAATGCTCTTAGGATCTTCATGTTGTCAATGTGGATTGTTTCAAAGAGGCGTACAAGCATTTGATAAGCTTCAATGTGTCTTTTGCCATCTGCATTCACCAAACAAATTACTAAACGCTGTTGTGGAATGTATTAAGGAGTTTTAGCTGGTTTTCCTTAAATCATGATAGAGTCCGAAGCGAATCCATAGTGAAAAACATAAAAAACCAGGTTCGTATTACTCTAGGTTCCGGATTGAATCTGTAGCATCTATCTACATTAGTTTCTACACCTATGTGTTGATGGCATATAGACAGTTAATGCTTAGGTGACCACAAATGTTGTTAACTTATGAGCCAACGGAATCTATAGAGGAGAACAGCAAAAACCAGGTTCATGTTACTCTAGGTTCTATGGGGTTCATGATTGGAATCTGTAGCATCAATCTATATAATATCATTAAATCATCATAGAGTCCCAGGGAATCCATAGTGAAAAACAGCAAAAACCAGGTTCATATTGCTCTACGTTCTATGGGTTTCGAGATTGGAATCTGTAGCATCAATCTATATGTTGTACACACCTATGTGTTGATGGCATACAGACAGTTGCTTGGTGAGGTGACCATGAATGTTGTTAACTTTATGAGCCAAGCTTGAAAGTTCCCAAGCTTCAGTAGTTGATGTTATGTACCTGAAAGTGAATAGATCTTGTTCAAGCAGATAGTAAAGATCCAGAGCTGAAACAAGCTAGAGAATAGATTATCCAAATCTACTATATGGAGAAAAAGAAGAGAAAATAACATACTCGTGACCCAGGCCAATGAGACCAATCATTTGGGATGAGCATGCTACGACACTTCTAATTGTCCAATAGGCAGCAGTCGGGATATGGGCTAGGGCCATTGACATGGCTGGTGTGTCGGCTGTAATGTACTGAGCTGGAAGGTCCTTGAACTCAACAATGCAGTTTGTCACATCCAGCATAGCCTTGGTCAAATGTTTGAGGGCTTCAAATCGAGGTCTAAACATCTCACTGTGCTCCAATATGTCAGGTAGCTGTTTAAGGAGAGCAACCGACTTGGCGAGGTTGTTGGTAGTGTAAAGCTGGGCAACGAGCCAAAACTCGCCATAGTTGACAGCAAATGCTGCTAGAGCAATCACTACCTTTGCATCCCATGAATAACTCGACAGTGTATTAAACAATGCAAGAGTAGTCGTGTGAGCATCTCCTCCTCCCGAACATTTGCAGGATATCTATAATAGTTTATTTTTCTTAAAACTTCTATACATAGAACATTCAAATTAAGATCAAGAGAAGAGGAAGTAAGTTCTTTGCGCACCTCGCATGAGATCTTATGAATTGTATAGGATAATGCTTCAAGCATGCCAATAAAATCCACATGGTGAGTCCTGTCATCCAGGGCATCCATATGCGCTTGCGTAGTATCCTGCAGAAAATCGCAGAAAATCCATTATAATCAAACTCAGCGCCACGGTATTGTTGTTAATCATAACTGAAGCCATGCTTGTATCAGAGATAGAGATGGAGAAGGAGAGTACGTGTTCATGAGCAAGAACACCATCAAGAGAAGGAGTGGCACGATGAAGGATGTCTTCAACTATATGAAGTAAAGGTTTGACATTAACTTCACGACCATCAGGTGCATGAGTACCCTGAATTTGTCTCATCATTACATTATCATCAGACGATGAGAACAGATGACGGTCACCTCTCAGTAAGGAATTGTTTTGTTGAACAGGTACCAGTTCATTATGTCTATTATTCAGTAAATGGGAATTTGTATTCTGTTGAGCAGTAACAGGCAGAGGATGCTGCCCTGGGTGCTGTCCCCCATGCTGTACCGGATGCTGCACCGGAAGCTGAACTGGATGCTGCACTGTTGAATTCATCAGTGTTGGTTGTTGCAGGGGCATTGTTTGTACTGTCTGCACAGTTTGAGGTGATCTCAACAATGTTGGTGCCACTGCAGGTTGTGCACCTTGTTGTGTCACTACATTTTTCATCCCTCCTGACATTGTTAAGTAGCACACAAGAGGAAAAAATAAACTAAAGGAGCTCTAGAGAGAGAGAGAGAGAGAAAACAAAGGCTTTGTATTCTGTGTGGTGTTTTACTTCTTGCATTCTCAATTAGTTTTTATAGTTACTGAAAAGTAAGCATATTAAACACATGGAATAAAGCCAATTGGAACATCTGCCTTGTTTCCTACGTTGTCTTAGTTCCCTACCTTAGTTTTAGAACCTTGGGTTTAATTCTTTTTTTAACCTTTTTATGAAGTATTTTCGTTTGCAATCTTGATTTTTTTTTTGAGATTTGTGTTTTTATCAAGCCTAATATATGTGCACCAACCTATGTGAAGGGTGCCAAATAACATCTATCATCTAGCCATTTTTACTGCTAAAAGTGAAGTATTTACTGTAATAATGTTCAATTATATATATTTTTGATCGATAAATTAGTGCTGATAAGTGATGAGTTTCAGTTCCAGGTCTTTGGTATCATCACTCAAAGACTTTACCACTGTACTACAGTGACATCGACAGGTTCCAACCATGTTGAGTTTTATGGTTGAGCTATCCTCTATGATATTAGTGTAAATAAGAATCTATATAGTTAACTCTGCTTTTACTACATTTGCTATAAATGAATGTCTGATTCAAGTATTGTTTAATCTAGGAGATCTGCTGGGATATTCGTTCTACTTTTCTAAGTTTCTTTGAAATTTCTGCAACAGTTTTTTGAAATGGATAAGTTGATGATGCTGACTGAAACCCGAGACAAGATAATTGCTTCCTTACTTGATACCATAGTTTTCTTACTATTATTGTCTGTCCCTTGAAAAGAAAATAAAGTTAAAGGAAAAATAAATCTGATTCTTTGCTTTAATAGCTGTATTAGATTCTGTGAAATGCCCTTTACCAAAGCCATTCCTAGGGGATAAAATGTAGGCCCAAGTTAGGTCCTTTTATTCTTTCCTTCGGCACGTAAAGAACTTACAAAATATTACCCAGGCCATTACTTAGATCTATCAGATAAACATTAACTAGAAGAACCCTTAGTAAATTGAACTATAAACATTAACTAGACGAATCCTTAGTAAATTGAACTAAGTCGTGTTTCTTGGACCGAGCAATGGATGGAGGTGACTCCAGCATAAATGAGGGATAGTATGTGAAATGCCCGTGATGGATTGGTCTGAAAGCTCGGTTAGAGACTTAGAGAAGTGTTTTGAAATGATGTTGTGTTCAGTACTCTTTTATCTATTGCCTAGGAAAAAGAGAGAGCAGAATAAAGTAGGACTTCATGGGACCTTGAAGACAAAAGGCAAAGCTGAATGAAGCCAAAGTTCTCCTACGAAGCCTTTTTTCAGTATATAACTCTTTTATACATGTGATTCTCATTAAAAACTGGTATTAACTGCTAAGCAATTGCTTGGATTTAGTTGGATGTCAATGAGTATATGTAGATGTGACTAATAAATCCCAACTCATACTGCACGTAATGTTCTGTTTCTACAGAAGTTACCCAGGTGCTAGGGTAGCCCACCTTGGCTTTGTCATTTGCCGTGGACTGTATATTGATATAATCTGTCTACAAATTGGCGACATGGATAGTCACAAATTGGTTTCTTGGTACAGTTTTGGATGAATTGGTGTGAAGTTAGTAGGGGCCTTGGACATCGGTGTAACGGTTTTGATGACTCCTTAGGATTTGCTCGATAAGTAAAATCAAATGTGATATATTTTCTCAAAGTTGGTGACATTTTTCATTTTTGCAGATTGGTTGACCGGAAGAATGGGCGATGGCAATTTTCAAAGGTAAAATGTTAACTTTCACCCCACTCATCTCATTCTAACTGCTCAAATTTTTCAAGTTTATAAAAAAATGGTAGTCTTTCATATACAATAACTCTTGGCCCATAAAGTGATCATGGTAAAAAAGAAGTTATGATATCCAACTATAAAGTGTGTTTTTGTGTAGCATGTTCGATCAAACATGTTTTACAAAATTGTGACATTACCTTGTATTCAGTCAATCCTGCTTCTTAAAAGTTCAGGTAAGAGTACATTGCTTAACCTAACTCTTTCCCAACATAGAAATTCTATTATACCCATTGTGGTTATCCATAAGAAGTCCTATCATCATTTTGACTTCGTATTTCTTTTGGAATAATAATGGAGTATCAGTAGTGATTGATTGCCGTTAAAAAGAATGAGTTCATAACCCATGGATTAAGTACACTGAAGAAATGGGGTATCACTAGTTTCAGTTGCTGTTTGTAAAACATGAAGAGCTCGAGATTTTAGAAAAAATAGAAACAAAACATTAATAACAACTCTGTGATTGATGTGTTCAGCTTGAAAATCGAGCAGCATATGCATCGTATTTGCCATGTTTTTTTATTCTACTGCATTGCATTGATACACAGAAAACATTTTCATTGGACGTTTACATTCTTCACACAACACTATTCCTTCCTCTTTTTGATTGCCTTGTATGAACTCACTAACATTACAAATATAACAAGGTTCCAAGGATGCCATAGGAGGCTCAAGTGCACATCTTATGGCTGCCATGAAACCGACCTTCTCTATGTTTTCACCCCACACTTGAAAAAGCCTCAGGCACTCCATGAGTTTTCTTCCCTGTAGGTGCAGTATATCTTTTGAGAACCTTTCTCCAAACAAGGCCCAACTCTTCTCACAGTCATCAAAATTTACCAAAGACCCTACATTTTTAAGAATGTGTTCAGCTTTTGTTGCCTTCTTCCCTAGCTTGATTTCTGATCTTTTGATATTCTCCATTCGAAGCCAAAAGAAATGCATCTTCGGGTAAGCAAGGTAACTGCTTAGTTTTTCTTGAGTTATGGTGGATATGATGTTGCTTACATGTTGATCATCATTTAACCTCCTCTTACCCACATAGATAAGATCAAGCTGCAGACCTGTTTTAGTCATCTCTTTTATCCTCCTAGAAAGTTCTCTGACCCAATTTATGTCGCTGCTTCCAAAGAGACAGATTCTTCCTTCTTCTACCTGACATCATTTTGATGTAATTGCATACAAATCCAAACTGTTTGAGTTTATTTAAGTTGGTAAAACATGCATGAACGCGAGTACAAACTTTCATACGGGACAGCTAGGAGGAATATATTTTCGTGAACTCTTTGGGATTCATTGCTACAGTGCACAGTAGGCTTCAAAATTTTGTTTAGGAAAATTGTAGTTACTGTGGATAGACTTAAAAAGCTAGGTGCCATGAAGGTCTATGAAATAACTTAAAAAATGCTGCAAACTCTGTATAGCAGTGTAGATGCACCATGTTATTGACAATTAACACAACATCACGTTAGGTGTATGCTATATACTTTAAGTTTAGAGTACTACCTGCTTGGATAAGAGGGGATCAATTTCGTCAGCTATAAGCTGTCCAAACCAGTTTACTTCCTCCCACAGCTTTTCCTCTCTTGAAGCTGTGAAAAGGTAAGCCGAGGGACCCCATATATGTACCATATGCATGGCATTCAAGTTGGCCAGCCTTCCATTTTGATCGACTACTACCATCACTGGTTCCCCTACAAAGCCAGACACGTGTTTGAGGTAATTTACAACTGCTGAGTTAACTCGTGAGGGCTGGCGTATTGAGTACCATGGTAAAATCTCAGATAAATGTTTGAAAACTTTATTTTCCTTGTCAGTCCATGATGTAATGGAAGATGGAATGGGCACCCATACAATTTCATATCTTCTCATTGTTCTGTCATCGCGAGGAAAATTACTGCATGTCTGCTGCACAAGATAAAGTAAGTAAGATCTCTGGCTTTGAGATCAAGAGTACCACCACCTTGTTTAGTAAGTCGGGAACCCCAATCTGTAGATAACAATAATGTTGGGATGATATGAGTTAAAGTCATGATTGAAGCATTGCACATAACATACAGTGCAGACTAAAATCAGGAAGGATCATCTCTTCTAATTTTAATTAGGATATGTTTGAAAGCAAACCTTTTCGTGTGAACAACAATCCTTTAGTGGCTTGTCATCCTTCAGAGAGAACGGTGTACTGAGTACCTTTTGGTTATCTAAGTGAGTCTCTTTCTCAAAGAGGTCCAACACTTCCTGTGCAGCTTATTCTCTAATTAATGTAGGAAGATTAGAGAAAGATCATAGGGGTGTTTGTATTATTATCACATTTATGCATAACTAAGTTTAAATTTTCGTCCAAAAAAAAGTTGAAGAAAAGTAACGAGACAGGACCAACCTATCTGCAGGTGGCATTTGTCAACTTGTTTCCGCAATTTATGACATATGTAGGTCACCTTGTAAACAAGGCTTGACAGCTCCCATGTAGCACTAGTGGTGTTTGAATCCAGCTTCCTGAATTTTAACAAACATAAATTACATTATAAGAGATCATTCTAAGATAATTGAATTTCTGAACTATATTATAGAATATCTATTTATAGATGCATCTTGAAGGTAATGAATGAAGGGAAAGAACATGCACTTGCTGATCATTCATCGCAATCAAGTCTGTGATTAGAGAAGAGCACGTCAAGGTACTCCTAAGCACCCAATAGGTTGCTGCATAAATCTGAGTTTTGGTATCAGATATTTCCTTGTGGTCGAGCTTTATTTGTTGCGTTGGCAGGGTTTCAAACTCGATGATACACTTGGTTACATCTACCATGGCTGTAACTAGCGAACTCAAGGCCTTGAACCGGGGCTTGAACATTTCCAAGTTTGTAGGGAATTGCTTAAGCATTGCAATTGAGACAGCGAGAGGATTCATCGGGTACAGCCTGTATAAGGAGGCAAAATTCACCATAGCTTGTTGCGAACGCTGCGAGTGCTACAACCATTTTTGCGTCCCAGGTAAAGTTCCTTAGCAGCTCGAATAACGACATTGTCCTTGCATGCAAATCTTCTTGTCGAGAGCATTCACATAATATCTGATTTATACGGTGATGTTTTTATGAGCTCAATCATTTATCATTAATGAAGTGAAACTTTTTGCTTAGGTTCACTTACGTACAAACGAAATTGAAAAGCAGAAAATGAATGTTGTAACTTGTAAGTGTAAAATTATACTTTGACATCGTCAAGTAGCTGTACCTCACACGAGACATTGTGAATTGTTTTCTAAAGATCTTTGTGTGTTCCAGCAACCCTGTTGCTGCTTCCCAATAGCGTCTCAGCTAGTGTTTGTGAAACCTACAATTTTCTTAGAGTTAATTGACAGTGTCCTGAAATTGAAGCACCCACGTAAATAAATAAACAGGTATCTTTTTTTTTTTTTTGCATTTCAATTGAAATGGTGTTATAGAAATATTGAAAACATGGATGACATCATGGATAGTATACTACATACATGACATGAAGCTGTTGTAGCATAGCACATGACATTCTCTATCATTTGAAGCAACATCCTAGAGTCAACACAACGGCCATCCGGATCATGAGTTAGAAGGATCTTCCTGATGATCAAGCTATCTTCTTGTTCGACTCCGAGCAGCATTTCCTAGCTACGAAGTCAGTAATGTGGCAGCAGTATGAATGTTTGATTTGTATGCCGATTACAGGGTTATAGGTGGTAGTGCTTATAGTGATTGTGTTTCCATAATTATGCGACTTATCTACTAAAAAACAAGAATAAAGTCAGAAATCATATGTGCTCGGTACAGTATCAAATATAAAGATTTTTTTTTTTTGAAGCATATAAATGTTTTGTTCTCCTCTCCTTTTGGTGTTAAATCTTTAGTGTATCAATATTTCTTCATGGGATGTCTGCTCAGTGGTCTGGTAAAGGAGAGGAAATGAATGGGCTTTAACGACCATGTACAATTCACAGAGAGATCAGTGTATTCTGTTACCATACTCTTATTCGTACTAGACTGACATTCTTGTTGTATTATTAATAGAAATTAAAAAGATAAGCGGAAAAGAAAAAGGTCTGAGCATCTTTTTTGCAAGCAAGAAGATTTTGTGGGGAAACCACAAAATACAACTAATAACATTTCTTTATACCTTGCGTAACTAGATGGATTTGTGCTGGTTCTTGTGGACAAGCGACAACTCCTATGATAAAGACCATAGAGAGAAAAAGTATGTAGATTTAATGCTTACAACAAGCGAGTCCCAAGATTGTGTTCCTTGGACCATTCTCATCACCAATCTCCATAGGACCGGGCCGAGATTAGACTTTGTTATCGGATGGCGGGTTGGATGCAGTCGGCTCGTCTGGCTGTAGATTTTCTACACATCCATGGAACATGACAACTATATTTAGATCAGCACAGCTGTTGTGGTCCTTAGAGAAATGAAATCGGCCAAAGGGGCAAAATCACAATCACACTATTCATACTCAACTTGAATAGGAATCGGTCTTTCAATTATAATCGAAACCCCGATTTCGAGTCGTTATCATTTTTTTTAGTTTTTTTTCTTTCTCTGGATTGAAAGCTTAAAATTTCGAACTAAATTTTTAAATAATACAGGGAAAGTAAATTACATGACTAAAAACTTTTAATTTAAAAAACATAAGATTGTTAAACTAGTGTCCATCACTTAAAAAACTAGGCGAACCATCTACGACCACCACCTTTTTTTGATTTATTCATGTATTTTTCATTTTCTCGGCGGTTCCTTTCCTCATCATCGTCGTGGGCGTACTGGTTTATCTTCGTTCGCATAAGTATCATCATCATAATAGCCTTCATTATCGTCATTATAACCTCCTTCATTTCATCATTATTGTTACCTACTTCATTATTATTATTATCAATATTAGAATTATATCCTTCGTTCATATGTTGAACACCATGGTCAGAGCGATCAGAAGTGTAACGAGAATCATATATCGTATTCACATTCTCATAACCTTGTGTATTGTCTCCAAATGAAAGAGTACCAAAGTCATAAACAAAGTCATTCGTATGGGATTTGAACTTCGGGATCATACCAGTTGTATGGTAGAGGGACATGCTCTGGATTATTAACGGCTTTCTCTTCGAGCATATTTAACCATTGTTCTTCTTGAGGTAAAACCGGTGTTTCGTCTTCCCCCGCTATCCAGTCAAGCATATTGTCTTCCATCAGTAGACTATGAACGTCGTGAACATCAATGTTATGTCGCCTTGCTTCACCTTTAATTCTTTGTTGCTTTAACTTCAATTTGTACTTGACATACACCAGATCATTTATCCTCGATGAAAGTAAACAATTGCGTAGTTTGGCATGGATTCTTTCAAGTAGGAAATACCATTTAGTCCTAGTAATAATGTATTAGAGAGTCTAGTCCAGTTGACTCAGTCAAATGTCTGTTTGGTCCTTTTTGAAAAAATATATTATAGTTTGATCCTAAAAATTATGGTTTGGTCCTAGGGTGATGTCATGGGTGATATAATTGTCATCTTGTAGTGGCAGAAATACCCTTTTGGGACCATTACATCATCCATGACGTCACCCTAGGACATATATACTCAATTATCAAGAGAGGAAATCATTTTCAGATTTACTTTCTCTCACCTCCATATTTTCAAATCTAGTTTGTCTCTCTTACTTTTTTCTTCTGCTACATAAACTATGAAGATTTGTGTGAGTTTTAGGGTTTTGTTTTGCAGAGATGATTATTACAACTTGCAGAGATGATAAAGACGATGAGTATATAAAGATGATGGGCGACAAGATTCTTTGTTTTTCTTCTCTGTTTGATGCTGTTGCGGTTGAAGATGATGATGAACAAGATGAAGATGACGAAGACGACGATATATTTATGTGTTTCTTCGTCACAAGATTTGATTTTAACTTTTTCTGCTGCTGTCAAAGAAGATGAAGATTGAAACGAAGATGATGAAGACGATTTGATGTTTGTTGATGCTGTTTGATGACGATCGATGTTGCTGCTGCTGTTGAAATCGATGAAGATGATGACGAAAATGAAGATTTGTGTGTTTAGGTTTTTATATGGAGTTCATTTCTGGAATGAACTCTGTTTTTTTTTAGGTTTTTATATGGAGTTCATTTCTGGAATGAACTCTGGGTTTTTAGGTTTTTATATGGAGTTCGTTTCTGGAATGAACTCTGTTTTTTTAGGTGTTTATATGGAGTTCATTTCTGGAATGAACTCTGGTTTTTTAGGTGTTTATATGGAGTTCATTTGCGGAATGAACTCTGGTTTATATGTTTTCTGAAAAAATAAGTAGAAATTAACAGGAGTTCATTTTGACGAATGAACTGCTACAAGAAAATAAGTAAAAATTAACATGGAAGGGTAATTTTGTCTGTTTTATATTTTTAAATTATTATGGACCAAACAGTAAATGCGTTTTCCCAAAGGACTAAACAGACATGGGACCACCTAAAAAAGGACCAAACGATATTTTTCCCTTCTTTCAAACACACTCCAATTCCTCTCAGATCCAGATGATGTATTTGTTTGACTTAGTATCTTTACTGCAATCTCTGGATACTCAGCACCATAAGATGACCACCGACTTACAGGTTCATCACGTTGAGCTGCAATACGTGTTGATGGTGATGCAAATTGACCTTGCATCATTCGCATGCATCCGGCATACAAAGAAAAGTACAATTGTTACTAGAAATTCAAATTACTTAATTAAACATATTTGGAGATAATATTAGTAATTTTGTACTTCTAGCATGCATTTTGCTTGTTCTTACGGGCCACATTTCTTATACTAAAAATAATCAATTAAAACGGTAGTTTTAGAAATATCTCGTTTTTTAATGATACAGGTCATCTATTAGTGAGACAAAATTTAAAAATGAATAAGTCATCTATCTAGGAACAGAGGGATTATTAAAAAAGAAATTTTTTTTTAGTCACAACGTTTTTTAGACATGTTATAACGTTTTCACGCACGTTATAACCGTTACATAGGAATTTCAGATCATAATTTCTTTTTTAATTTTCTATGTAACCGTTATAACGCCCGTAACGCATTTTTCCTCTAAATAACTCGTTTTTTTGCCCAAAATGTGTTCATACCAGTCAAAACGTGTTATAAAGGTCAAGCCTAGTACCCGTGATCTGAGCCGTGACCCGTTTTTCAAACCTATCTACCACAGGACGTGTCAATTATGTACTGATCCAGCTCTCTATAGCTTATGATTTCCGCTGTCGTAAGCCTCTGTCAATATCTCCACTCATTCACTCAAACCAACCCTTTCTTTCTTTCTTTCTCCTCCTACAAACCCTAACTCTCCAGAACGGGAAACTTTCAGTGCTTGATTATACGGTAACTCTCTTTCCTTTGCTATAATTGCTCAATTTCTGCTGTTTTTGGTGGTGATCATTTGATAATTGATTAAAAAATAACTGTTAGTTGAGAATTGTGAATATTAATTTATAAACCATATACAATTTTAATCTCATATATTAAAAACAAAAAATGATGATCCGGACTTGATTGTTATACATAAGGGGATTTTGATTTTTGATTTAACTTGTCATCTTGAGTAGATGCCCAGTTATCCAGGCCTGACTGTCATATTTGAGGCCGCTAGTTCCATTGACCTTTCTTATAACAATAGATGCCTCTCTAATATGAGGGAAAGTCGTTGTGTGGTAATACTCACAAGGTTGATACTCGACAACTCCTAATTTACCAACAACATGACATATGGATTGTCATTTTGATTATCATTACATATTTTAGACTGTGTTCTTTTCATGAAATTTCAATTATGCATACCCACAGATGGTGACATTATGGTATTATGTTGTGTATGATGTTCTTTATGACGATTTTACGGCGAGTTTAAAAAAAAAAACGGAATATGGGTAAGAATGAAGCAATGGTGGTTCGATTGCAGAAGAATGGGATAATTAGTTCAAAGAAGGTAGCTGAAGTTATGGAGAGCATCGATAGGGGATTATTTGTTCCTGATGGGATTCAATCTTATGTTGACACCCCTTTGGCTATAGGGTATAATGCAACTATATCTGCTCCTCATATGCATGTTGCGTGTCTCCAACTTTTATTGGAGAATTTGCAACCAGGATACATGCTTTAGATGTTGGATCAGGTAAAATGGATCTTTTTACTTGCTACCCTAATTTTCATGGTTTAGCATTTAAATTATCTTGAGTCAAGAATTGTGTATTCTACATAGTTTCTTTTGCATTACTAAGGTGTATCGTGTAACACGGATTTGGCTCCATCCAGTTGAGTGTTAACTAGGTGAGGTCCTTGAGGAAGTATGAACAGAGAGTAGGTTAGTGAGAATGTACACCAAACAAATAAAGTTTGTATAAACATTAGGTGGGATAACTTTGCACAATTTTTCCCAACAAACAGGTATCACTTACAAATATTTCCACAAAACTCCACCTCGTCTGCATTTTTTGGCCAACCCTCCTTGGTCTGACCTGCAAGAGGACTGATCTATGTAAAGTTTGTTTCTTGGCCTCCCGATTATTTCATTAATGACTAACTTAAAATTTTCGATATTTGTGGGAGAATGCAGAAAAGTTCAAGGATATGAACTGGGTTTCCCATGTTTTCTTGTTAGTTTCATCACTTCAATAAGCACTATTCCAGATGACACTTTTTTTCGCTCTAAATGGAAGTATTTTTATATGTTAGATAATTGTACCTGTAAACCAAGTAACTATATTTTTAACTTACTGCAACTTTTGAGGAATGTGTCACCTCAGATTGTATTGTTATCATATGGAGTTATGAATAGTGCAATTTTTTATAGTTCATTTTTTCTGCTTATGGTCTTCTTTTAGGAACGGGATATCTGACTGCATGTTTTGTCGTGATGGTTGGATCCCAAGGGCATGCTATCGGCATCGAGCACATACCTGAGTTGGCAAGTACTTCCCTTGAGAATATAAAAAACAGTGCAGCTGCACCGTACCTGGAGGAAGGCTCCCTCTCTATACATGTCGGTGGTATGTTCTGTAACACATTGACTATGCATTATCCTTCAATTTTAACATGAATGGGGACATTTTAAAAGAGGATCAGTGGAACTTGTGTTGTCATTCCATGATATACTGGTCAGCCATCTGATATCCTCCTATCAGTTCTCTTGTTTTATAAGTTAATTGATCAGACTCAGGCAACCGTACATCATATTTTCATGCTTGACTAGTTCAAGAAAGTTATTACGAAGTTTCAGGAGTCTCCACGACATGCTACATATTGACTGATACCATAGAACCATCAAAAGTTGAAAAGATACGACTGATCAAGATGATAACAGTTCCATCATTTCTTCTAAATTATGAATTTTGTCAATGCTAATTTATCATATGATTATTATTAGTTCTTATCGGTTTATTGATATGCACTTACATGGCCGCAGATGGAAGGCTTGGTTGGCCAGAATTTGCACTCTATGATGCTATTCATGTAGGTGCAGCAGCTCCAGGAATTCCGCAAGCACTTATACAGCAGTTAAAGCCAGGAGGTAGATTGGTGATTCCAGTTGGTGTCGGTGTACAGAATTTACAGGTTGTGGACAAAAAAATGGATGGATCCGTCACCGTCAAAAATGGTGTACAGAATTTACAGGTTGTGGACAAGAAAATGGATGGATCCGTCACCGTCAAAAATGAAGTTGGTGTGCGTTACATTCCACTGACCAGTCTTAAAGCTCAGTTGAATGGATATTGAAAGTATTAAGTGTTTCTGTTCCAAGAGATACTTAAGTTAATGCAGGATTAGAAAGACGGGGTGTGTGACAATGGGCTTGCTCTCCAATCTCCGTTCTTGGTTATGCTGTATATACATTTAGTTTTGTACAGGTATAAGAATGTAATTTACAACTTACTATATCTCCTTGTAATCTGACTAAATAATATGGTTTCTGTTATTTTCATTTCATCTTTTTGCTGCTCTTACATTAATTTTCTCGCCATAACTTCCTTTCTTTACATACTAACACTTTGGCTATGTCCTGACGAGATTATTCATTTATGCCCGCAACAGGTAGCCTAAAAAGGTAGATATTGAGTAACATCATCAAAATGGGTTGTTTGGACCATGGTGCTTTTATACCGACTAGTTCTTGCCTTGAACCTGTGGCACTTTTGCCATGAGAGTTGATTGTTGGACTTATTGCTCCCTTCACAGAAGCACCTCCCATGTTCTTTAGGTAGTAACTCCAAGGAAGTAAAGTTTCTTAAGGCACCCGCAACTGTTAATTAAAGGCACCTGTTAGCACTATCTTCTTTATTTCTAGAAGTTCCCCGATTGAGTTTACCATGCCAGGAGGCAATCTTATTTTTAGAAGTTCCGGAGGGGATACACGTACGGGAAGGAAAGATTTTGTGAGCTTGGGTCAGAAGCAAGAGAAAAGTTAAGAGCTTAGGAAATTGGGTGAAAATCTCTTTGTTTCGTGCCCAAAAAAAAATGCGAGAATTTTCCAAAACTATCAAAAGAAAAGTAACATGTTATAGGTGCGGCATGGTTTATTAGAGGGGCGGCATTTTAATAGGACAAAAAGGGTCATTACATGATCATTCAAGGTGTCCCTATTAAAAAAATACTGGAAATGACAAATTAATCCTCATAATTGATAAACTAATTTAATGATGATAGTCAAGTTTAGTGTTAATGATTAATTTCACTTATATTAACTCAAAATAAAAACCAAAATCAGATTTTTAAAGTAAAAAAAAAAAAAAGTTTAGAGGAGAAGGTCAATCTCAATCAATTGAAGAAATTAACCAACAAAATGAAGAACCAGGACCTGAAAATGATCGGGTATACTTTTAAATTAGTCCCAACTAGCTTTTTCTTGCTCAAAGTTATCTAAAATACGTAAAAAAATCATTTTTTTTACATTTTCAGAGCTAATTACGGTTGGAATTTTGCTCATAACCAACCGTAAATCGAACTTACGGTTCGTAAAAGATGAACTACCAACCGTAACTGGTTAAATTTGAAGAAAACCCAATCGTAAAACCAGTTACGGTTGGTAACTAAATACTCAAAACCAACCGTAACTCAGTTACGGTTGGTAACTAAATGCTCGATACCAACCGTAACCGAGTTACGGTTCGTAAACTCAAATGGTTACCAACCGTAACTGAAGAAAATTCCCAGATATAAGAACATACGGTTGGTAATTGAACTATTACCAATCGTAACAACATCAAAATATCCAGTTACGGTTCGTAATTGAGTTAAAATCAACCGTCACTCACATAAACCCATAAATTTCAATTTCAATTTTCATCTAAAACCCTAATTTTTGATAGAAATTAAACTTAAATCGAACAAAATAAACTAAATCGTAACTGGGTTTTCAAAACATACCCCATATAAATCATTACACTACACTTGATTAATTTTCGAACTCGATTAATCGAAGATGATGAAATTTTGAGTTTTAATGGAGGTTACGGTTGATGGAAGGAGGAGAAGAGAAGAAGAAAGAAATTTTTTTTTCAATTTAGCTTTGATTTAGGTTAAAAAATGGGGAGAGTAATCTAGTTAATTTACACCCTTTATAGGACATCCCCTAACCAATTAGAAGGACATTACTATCACATTGCCTCCCCTCTAATAAAACATGCCGCCCCTATAACAGGTTACAAAGAAAAGGAAGAAAAATGTGGGGCAAAGGACTCTCTATCATGTTTCGTGCAAAAAACATCGGAGAATTTCCCAAAACTATGAGAAGAAAAATGCGGGGCAGAGGCCTCTCTAGCATGTTTCGTCCCAAAAATCTTGGTATTTTCCCAAAACTCTTACGAGAAGACTTAAAAAGGGGGTAAGAATTGTAAAATTGGTTGGTGTTGGTATCTTTTCTTTGAGTTCGAAATTTGTTGGCACTTTTAAAAATTCCTATATCCTGATCAAAAAGAAGAGAAGAAAAATAAGGAGGAAACTGGCAGATGAAGGTGAAAAGATCGTCAAGGGCGAAAATGAGAAACAGGAAGACGGAGTAGAGATGGTGACTATAGTTTTGAACGTTAGTATGTTTTGCCAATGTAATGGTTGTGTTAAGAAAGTTATCAAATCCATTTTAAGTTTCGAAGGTGTTGGGAAAACTCAAAGAGATAGCGCAACGTTAGTATGTGTTGCCAATGTAATGGTTGTGTTAAGAAAGTTATCAAATCCATTTTAAGTTTTGAAGGTGTTGGGAAAACTCAAAGAGATAGCGCAACAAGCGAGATAACTGTGATAGGAAATAGAGTTGATCCAGTAAAACTAAGAGGATATATTGCACTAAAAACTAAAAAGAAAGTTGAACTTATTTCCCCTCTTCCTAAGAAACCAGAAAAGGAAACACCAAAGAAGAAGAAAGTTGTCAAAAGGCAGGCGCCTCAAATGATGAGTACTGTTATTTTGAAGATTAATTTACATTGTGCTGACTGTATTAACAAAATTGAGAACCTTATGATGACGAAATTCGAAGGAGTTGATCGTGATTCGTTCCGCGTTGCTAAGGCCAAGAATTTAGTAACGGTGAAAGGAACAATGAATGTTACAGAACTCACAACTTATTTGAAACAAAAACTCAAAAGAGATGTTCATATTTTTCCGGCTGAGGGAGGAGCTGCTAAAATATGAACACCCTGGTCCAAGACAAAGGGATGTATATGGGTATGGATATGAAAATGGGTATGGTCCTGGAAATGGTTATGGGGTTGATCATGTTTGTCCGTATGAGATGTTTAGTGATGAAAACCCTAATTTTGTTATATTTTGTGATAAGGTATGGAAAAAAAAAGTGGATATAATTTTTGAGGTTGAGTATAGGAAATTGTGAGGTATTTTTTTTCTCCCCTTTATGTATTATCGAGTCTCGTAATTACAATTACGTAAGAACCAAACGGTAAACAACGCATGAATGATAGATTCAATGACAACATGCTAAGATATTTGTGTTCAAAGTTTTATTGATCCGTTTTTAGGTATAGGCCCATTAGGATGCCCTAAACCTAGGTTCAAAACACCACTGAATTACTCTCCAAATAATTCTAGAAGCAGACTTTTATTCCTAGAAGGAATAGCAGGATTTTTATTCCTAGAAGGTTACAAATATAAGGAAATCGCGTAATCTGAGTATTGCTAGTTTTAGCACAGACCTCAACTATAAATAAAACTCCTACTATTCCTAAGGTGCTTGTAGAGGGGCACAGACATAAGACTAGGGGGATACTAATAAAAATAAAAGAAGTAATACCTAGGCCAAAAATAAACCTAAAAGGTAAACATTGTAAGTTCTAGAGCAAAAATCAGAATTTTCTATTGTAATCTACTTGTACTTTTTTTCTTTCTACTTTGTGGCTATTCTACACCTGTGAAGCACGTACACACTGGTATTGGTGCCGCGTGCGTCGGACGGAGGACACGTGTGGGACATCAACACGACACACATGTAGAAATATATATAGTTGGGTAATCTAGTGTGTCACGAAAAGTAGTATAATAATTAATTTTTCTACTTGTGGACTAACTTAACGACATAAAATTGAGTTTTTTCATGTATTTGCGTGATTAATGTATTTTATATACTATAATAGTATGATCTTACTATATAAAAATTATTTAATTAATATATATATAAACGAGTCAGTGTCCTGATGATTTTGGATGTTGACGGTCCCTATTTCGGTGTCATGTCGTGTCTGTGTTCCATGTCAGTGCTTCCCAGTTCTACACATACAGTAGAACTTCGATAAATTAATCCTCGATAAATTAATAACTTCGATAAAATAATAAAATTCTCTCATCCCAACTAGACTTGGATAAGCTAAATTTTAATTCGATAAATTAGTAACTTCGCTAAAATAATAATTTTATTTAGTCCCAACGCTATGAATTTATCGAAGTTTTACTATATATCAAATTAGGGTTCAGAATTGATCAAGTGGTATCCAGAGCTAGAAGGTAATTAAGCAGTTTACAATGGCTATCCAAAATCAATTGTATCATATTGGTTACAGAGAGCGTTCACGCGAGTGACTGCAGTTCTTGCGGCAAGTAAAAGGAAAAATATGCAAGAATACACTACCGAATTTTGCATGAGAGATCCAGAAACCATTAAGTAGTACAAGTGGAGTGCACGTGCGTCGCACGTCACCAAACAAATATCTTTGTCATATGCATTTTTCATTTTCATTTTCATTTTCCAAAAATAAGGACATTCAAACAATTTCATTTAGAAGATAATAAATCAAAAATACCACTCCAAAAAAACATTTAGGGCTGAGATCCTTTGTTATCAAGTGTTCCTAGAATTATAAACGTTTTTGGTTTTTGGGGGGTCATGACTCTTGAGGATGTTCTGTAGCTGACTCCTTTCTGCCTTAGGATTGTTGTAATTTGCTTACTTTCTGTAGGCTTCTTCTTCAGTATATCTCTATCTTTTGTCCAAGAAAAAATCACTAAAAACCTGCAAAAGATTTGTAACGACAACTCCGCAATATCAGGCAAAGAATAAGAGTAATTTGCATGAAAATAAAGATGCAAGTATAAGCAGCAAAAAAAGTATGGAACACCCCACTACTTGTGAATGCTTGGACATCCATGATGAAATCCACACAGTTAACCTGATAGCTGCGCCATTTACAATTCAAAGACTTTCACGAGGGCAAACCATTATATTTCAAAGTTCATGGGCAAAAGAGTAAGAAAATAATGGTGAAAACACCCATAGACAGGTATAATCTAAACCCAAAAAGAAACACAGTAATTTTTCAATTTGATCAACCCAAATTACTAACACATATTGGAAATTGTCAAATGCAGACTACAATTCCTAATCCAGCATCCATATTTCCTCGTCTCACTCTAGCAGTACCGTGATTAACAAACTAACAGACTACAAATTTTGATCCACCATCCATATTTCCTCGTGCCACTCTAGCAGTCACTACCGTGATTAACAAACTAACAGACGAAGCACCACAACAACGATACCATAAAATAGATCACTACCATCCGTAACTAACAAAATCACTTATTTGTAAACTATTTGGAAAGTGGTAAAGTATGAATCTAAGAATTTGGACGTAGGTTTCATCTCATATAGAAGTTAACTTCACATATCATCAAATCTAAAATTCAAACACTTAATCCAAAAATTAAACAACTGAACCATATTAGTCGATCTTTGTGATGTCATCCAACAAATTATAATTTATTAGACTAACGGCAGTCGAGACTAACACAAAATACATAGTCCTTTGCTTCAATGAATATTAGAAATATAGTCTAAGGTCGGAAAAAAAACTCACTTGTACTATAACTATGGGGGACTCCACAATTTCTGACTTGTGATTTTCTTGCAGCCAGAAAGAGAGCGTGAAGCTGGTAGTGTACAAAAACATGAAAATTAATCAATGGTCAGGTTATAAAATTTGATCTGATCTCACAGTCGGCAGTCCAGTCCAAAAAAACTTCCATTCACTTAAAGATGTTTAAGGTACCTGACCTAGGTTTCAAGGAGAGTTGGATGATAACGATACGGGAGGGAGCAATTCTATTTGGTTGAATTGATATGACTGCTTCCATAACAGTTACATGTTTCGCCTCATTTGTTGGTCCCAATTCCTTTCTATACCTGGACTAAACAGTACAAAATTTAGTTAAGTAATTTCATAACATCAGCTCTTTTTTGCGAAGTTTTGAGAACAAAAGAGCAAATGCTTGCTCATGCTGCTAATCAGATAAAATGAAACAAATCCAAATTCTCACATAAAACTATATAAAAAATAATGGGTAACACATCGTGACGGTCTAATTCATTAATCTACCTTTTACCAGCAAATACTCTTTGAGCAAGTACCACCATTTCGTAAAATGGAGAGGAGAAGAAAAAAAGAGAACCCAGTTTCTATGTTCAGTTTTTTGTAGTGTTTTAAGTCTGTAATTGCAGCCCTTAAAGTTGCGTTTATTTACAGAAAACCCAGTACAGACACCAAATTTAGTCAGTTCATCTGACGGGTGAGTTTGAAAGTCTTTTCATCTGACGGTTGATAATTGTTGTGCAGACACCAAATTTAGTCGATGGATTTTGGAGATCTAATGGCTGATTTTCAAAGTCAGTTCATCTGACGGTTGATAGTGCAAGATTGCTTAATGTTTCCCGATTTTGTTGTTGTTATTAAAGGGAAAATTTGCTATTTGGCCCTAAGCCCACATACTTAATTATAGTAGGGTCCTTCCAGAAATAAAAGATATCAATAGGTCCATATTTATTTAATATTTGCTAATTACCATGTTACCCTTAGTCTTTCGTAGGTACGATAACAAGAAACAAAAAACTAGTCATCTCTCCAGAAACTACACTCTCGATTTTCTTCTTCTTGCTTTTATTCGTTTTCTTCTCCTTCGTATTGTGAACATTGTAAACATGGTGATGATTACAGTGCAGATCTAAGATTGAAAATTACTCTTTTCCCATATTAAATCTTCAAACACTAATGAAATCATCAAAACCGTATTGGAAAATCATCAAGACCCTAAATTTCAGTGAGCGAGTTACAAAAAACTATTGAATTGTAACCTAAGCAATAAACAAGAAATTTCACCCAAAAATGGTGACAACAAGAAGAAAAAACAAAAGAACGTTAAAAAAGACGTAATAGTAGACGATTTTGAAGAAAAAACAAAAGAACGTTAAAGAAGACGTAATAGTAGACGATTTTGAAGAATCACCAGCAGGAAAGATATTTTTACAGTTTGATCGAGGAGTACATATATGATGTACTGAGAAAAAATTGGTTGAATTTGTTATATTTTTAGATCCGTCACATATTTTGACATGGAGTTGATTTTTACAATGTGATCTAGCAGTTCATATATGTTGTACTGAATTTTTTTATCAAATTTTTTGATTTCAAAGGTTATCATTTATTTTGACACTATAATTATTTTTTACACTGTGATCTAGAAGTACATATGTAAGGTACCGAAAAGAAACAGGTCAAAATTTGTGATTTTCATATATTCATCACTTATTTTAACATTTATATACTGAAAAGATTGGCTTTGTGGTTTTCACAAATCCATCTTATTTTGACATTGTAGTAGATCCAGCAGTACATATATGATGTACCGAAAAAATTGTCTAAATTTCTTAATTTCATAGATTCATAACAAATACATATATATGCTATATTGAAAAGAAGAATGGAAACTTTGTTGTTTGGTCCTAAGCCCACAAAGTTAGTTATAGTAGGGTCCAACCGGATTTTTTTTATTTAGAGGTCCAAAATTAATTAAAACATGGAAATGACCATAATACCCATTGTTACCAAACGTGTGTGTTTACACATTCATTATATTGAGTACATATCTGTTACACTGATTATAAATTCGAGTACATATCTGCTACACTGCTTATAAATTCGAGTACATATTTGCTACACTACTTACAAATCTGAGTACATATCTGTCGCGCTGCTTACAAATAGAACACGTATCCGCTAAACTGCTTACAAATTCGAGTATATATCTGCTGCTTACGAATTCGAGTATGTATCTGTTGAACTGCTTACAGGAAAAGTACATGTTTGTTAGAATCAATGATAAATAAATTAGAAAACGTTTTACATCACATATATTGTAGAATCATACCATTAATATCTAGTATTTATTTAATACAAAAGAGGTACAGTTTTGCATGATTGAACAGGGTGACATAACCACTAAAAAACTAACCAACAAAATTAATGTCCATAAGAAGCTACTGAATATCTACAGCAAACCCTGAAAGTGATTATCAAGGATCGAGTGATACATAGAAAACTAGAGTAACATATTAGGATGCTTTGCACAAATGAAAATGTAACAGACAACATTTCAATTTTCATACCACACAAAAGAAGTTGCCGCTTTCCAGGAGTATCGGCTCCGTGGTTGCTAAATTTTGCTTCCAGAACCGCTATTAGCGCAACATTATCCTATACAAAATTGAATGGACAAATAGAATAATACAGGGAGTAAGATTCTGGGAAAGAATCTTAGCACCAACTAACTGCATAAGAGACTCCCAAAGAAGAAAAATCACCTTAAGAAGTCGAGACAAAACAACTTTCTTCTGAGTGATTGGGACCACAGCATCTGTCAGTGACTGAGCAACCTTGTTGAATTCGACCTACATACAAAAGTAAACTGTTTAACATGTGAACCAACAGAGTAACAATAATTCAAAAGAAAGTCTGTCATCTCCAAACCTCGTATTTCTTCACACGGGAAAATCTGTCCCTTCGGAAAAATGTTGCACAACCATCGATAGCATAAGTTCCGGTGTAAACCTACAGTGAACAGATTCATTATCACAACTGAATATTTGGAGTTTATGACCATTAAATCAAAAATGTCCGCAAGCAAACCTCTGTTGTCTTCTTCTTGTAGAGAGCTTGATAACCATGTTTGTCCAACTCAGGGGCGAAAAACTCATCAAAATGATCACTTTGAACCTGAAATAAGAAATGATTAGCTTTGTTGCAACTAAATCCTTAACTTAAGGATTGGCTATGTGGACATAATCTTGAATCCAAGCTAATACAACAATTTCATATCTAAATAACTAATATGAGACAAGAATAGTCTTTTTCTTATTTAGTATTCCAGTTCATTATACATGCACTGGAATACCATGAAAAGGAAAAACCAGAATGGCTTCTGTCAAAATTATTTGATGTAAGAGAGAAGTTTGTAACAGTACGTCATATATGTACTGCATATTCATGAACTAAAAAATCAATTGCATGTCAAGAAGAAGTGATGAATCCATGCATATAACTGAATCAAAGCACATACTTCAGTATTACACATACGTACTCATGGATCAAACCCAAAAACAATAGCAAAACTCAGAAATATAAACGAATCAAAGCACATGTTTCAGTATTACACATACTTACTCATGGATCGAACCCAAAAACAGTGGAAAACTTTTGAATATAACCGAATCAAAGCACATACGTACTCATGGATCGAACCCAAAAACAATGGAAAAACTCTGAATATAACCCAATCAAAGCACATATTTCAGTACTACACATACGTACTCATAGATAGAACAAAAAAAAATGGCAAAAATTTGAATATAACCGAATCATAAGAATTTTGTATCAGTACGTCGTATACGTACTGTCAATTCATACACAAAAGCAAACTGTATCAAACCTAAAAACATAATAGCATCATGAAAATCGATTTGATCTTCATAATACAATCGGAAAAAAAATCAAATGAAGAAAAACGAACAAAATAATCAAAAAAGATGATTAAAAAACATACCCGGAAACACAAACAAATCTTCTCGTCGTAAATCATAACAATGCATCATCATCATCATCATCATCTTCTTCTTCTTTTTAATAAATTGAGTTTCTGTCAGTACGGGATATACGTACTGTTGCTTCATATACAAAAACAAACTAAAACACATCTAAAACCAACAAAATGGAAGTGGTATAAGTAAATCTAACAATGAAATGAACAAAAAATATGATTATTCATCTAGATCTGGTAAACAATCAACAAATCAAACATGGAGATAGAAAAGCGTAATCAAACACAACAACGATTCGATCGTGAAACCCTAAAATAAACATTGATTTGATAGAAACGAGAAAGATTGAAGAATTTTTTTTGGATCTGTACAAAATCCATTTGCAGCAGCAGTGAGAAGAAAGAGAAGAAGAAAACGAATATGAAAGGTTAATGTTCTTCTCGTGCTTATAATCCCTGTTAAATACGGAGGGTTATTTGTGGTATTTTTAAATTTCGCATTAGTTATCCTGCACGTGTAAGGACCTGGGCTTAAAAAATTAGGTCCATTTTTATGTTTTCTCTTAATTATGGACCTATGTTTACTGGGCTTTAGTGGGTGGACCTGCCACTAACTAAGAACACTATAATAGGATCTATAGGTAATTCCTACAAGAAGAATTGGTTATTTTTGGTTTTTTCGCATAAATTCATCCCTTAATGATCAAAAAAGAAAAAACTACTAGTCTTTCAATAAAAAAAATACTGACAACAAAACTACTCATAGGAATCGGATCTGTATCAAATACACACATGTAAACATAAACTTGGTACTGCAGTAAAAAAAATTGCTTGCATCAGATACTTACATTAAAAATGAAGAAAAAGTATAACATAAGCTTAAATTTAAGTTCAGTTGATTTCATACATTATGGTTCCCTTTTATCACACATACATGAAACACCAGTATACTGTATAAAAATTTTTTTGAAAAAGATAGAGAAAATAATAAGAAAAAATGTTTATATACAAGTCTTCTAAAGTTCTAAACCTATTTGACGATATCAATCTTCTAAATTTCCATTATAGCACTCCATCTTTAAGTATACGTACTACCCAGGTAGGCGTGAAAGCGATACAAATATGATACTATTATGCAACATTTATGTACTGATTTTTACCGCAGTGCAGAATATATGTACTGAGATTTTTCCGGAGTACAACAGTTACGCACTATGTTTTATAATTTCTTCAACCATGGTACTTCATTTCCTTAAAGGGAAATACACCAAATTTAGTGACTTCCTTATTATCAAGTATCCCATAAAAAATGGATATCTTACACTCAAACTAGTAACGAAAATTACTATAGGATCCACGTAATGGAATATATCACCCAATATCAGCATCTTCCCGTAGACTCTACATGAAGTATTGATAAGGGATGCACTTGTTCTCAACTTATGCTACTTGCTTCTTCAGCTTTGCAATCTCCTAATGGACAACTCCACTGCACATCCAAAATCACACCACTTCTCCCTGAAATCAGTTAGTGCTCATATTAGTCCAGATGCATCAGTGGACACAAAAATCCTTCCAAAACAACCATAAAATTAAATGTCTATGAACATGCAATAGTCCCATGAAGCTTACGAGTAAAATGATTACAAGAGTTGAGCACCCAAATATGATAAAGGTGAAACATTCTCACTACGTTAGTTAAACTAAGTTACAAGAGGATACAGTGGCATACTAATATAACTGCAAAAGATTTGTAAACAAACAAAATATTGGATTTAGCAGCATCAATTTTCCAAATGGATCTCTCGGTACATCAAATATACACTCACTCAATTTGTGTACATATCCGCTGCACTTTATTACAAATAAACATAAACCAAATCCCAAAGTGAGCTACAATTTAATTTTAATTCCACTATCCATACAAAGCTAAGAATTATCAAAATGTACTAATATTTTGGTGACAGTCAGAATTCATGCTTTTACAACATCACCTCTCTGCACATTCAAAATCATGGACGCTACTCCCTGAAATCAGTTAGTGCTTATATTAGTCTAGATTCATCAGTAGACAGAGTCTGTAAACATGCAATATCCCATGAAGCTCACGAGTACAATGATTATATAAAAAAAACACCCCAAATTTGATAAAAGTGAAATACTCTCTCTGTGTTGGCAACCTAAGTGACAAGAACATAAAATGGTAGACTAATGTAACTGCAAAATATTTGCGAACAAACAAAGATTGGGTTTAGCAGCATCACATTTCCAAATGGGTCTCTCGGTACACCAAATATACACTCACTCAATTCGAGTACATATATTCTGCACTTATTATAAATAAACATAAACCAAAAACCAAAGTGAATTGTAGTTTAATTTGAATTCCACTATTCACACAAAGTCAAGAATCATCAAAATGTACTAGTATTTTGGTGACAGTCACAGTTCAGGCATTTGCAGAAAGTTTAAATCATCCAAGGAAAGTGTAAAATACCAAATTTGAGATAATCTGTCAAAAAATACGAATGTAATTGCAACCCTGTAGTTCCAAATCGACCTGCCAGCCTGCAAAGAGAAATATATATACTTCGTTAGCAAAATTTCTTGTTTGTAACGCCTCCTCGACCCCAGTTAAGAATTCTTACTCGTTTACTTTGCAGAAAAATACACTACATTTAACCAAAGACTGGAACTGTACAACTAAATTATTTACAACTCTCATTAAGCTGCAATAGTGTCGTTTAAGAATACTATTTTTTACGCGATAGACAACATATAGACAGGCATGTGAAATATGAATATGCACTCAATTAACATGGTAGAAATGAAATGTACTCAAGCATATAAAGATGCATCTGCACTAACAAACTCTAACAGAAAGTCATGAAAATATGCACTCAAAACAACAGTACATCATATATTTACTGTTGGATAATACATAAAAATAAACAAAAACACTAAATATGCATTTGTAGAAATAACCTAGATTTCTTTAGTACCTCATATATGAACATTCAGATCATATATATTCTCAAAAACAAAGTAGGTTTTTGTGAGTACAACATATATGTACTGAGATAACGTGGTATAAGACCTATGATTCCACATAAAAAAAAAATCAATTAGGTTTTTGTGACGACATCATATGTACTGAGAAATAACAAATAAGAAGTCCTGGAATCTGAATAAATAAACAGATTAGATAAATCCCATATTAGTTGAACTCTATGTTTATATATAGTTGCTCCTGGTGCCTTATCCATAGTGTGGGAACCAATGTACTAATGGGTCGAACTTTTCTAACATCAACAACATAACATACGGAAGAAACTGAACTGAAGTAAGTACTATCTAGCTAAGCAAAATCGGTAACATCCTGTACACATCGCACTCCCATGAGCTAACATCCCTAAGTTAACCAAAATAAAGTATATTATGCACTCAGTATACTAGTTCACTCATTTATAGGACACCAAATATAATTTTTTCTGAGTACATCGTTTACGCACTGCGTTTTTCACAGTGCAACATATATACGTTGATTTATCTGGTGTGTAACGTTTATGCACTGATATTTCTGGGAATATAAAAAAATAAAAACAATATTTCCCAGTAAGCCATATATTTCTGGGTCATTCCTGATGTTAAGGAAGGAAGAAGATGGTTAGTAGCTGATGGGAAGCAAATATCTGTGTGGAAGGATAAGTGGATAAAAGATTATGCACTTATTGATAGGTATGAAACTGATCCTTTTGTGTTACAAAATAAGGACTTAAAAGTTCATCAATTGATTGTGAATGGTAGGTGGAAAATACCAGAGCATATGTACACATTCTTTGACAAGAATGAACTGCCAGTTCTAACTCAGGGGAAGGATACACTGATTTGGGAAACTGATCTTCAAGGTAAATTTTCCGTGTCAAGTGCATCTCAGCTGATAAGGAGGAAATACCCAACAACTCAGTGGGTAAGTAAAGTTTGGGATCCATCCATTAATCCATATACTTCATCTAATTTGTGGAAGATTTTGAGAGGTGTTTGTGCTACTGAAGAAACAGTAAGGAAAAAAGGATTCTTGATTGTATCAAAATGTTACTTATGTGGTAATAATCAAGACACAATGGAACATATACTATGTCAGTGTGATTTTAGTGTCCAAATATGGTATTGGTTGGGAGGATTGTTTCAATGTTTGAATCCAACATCTTTTGAAGAAGTATTACAGATGGCTAAAGGGAAGAGTGGTGCTATAAAAGAAATATGGTTTAATTGTGCCTTTAATACTATGACTGAATTATGGCGTACAAGGAACATAGTCATATATGAGGATGAAAAGCCAAACATCATTAAGTTTAAATAGAGAATTATCAGATTTACTGGATAATGTGGTGTTAGAATCAAAGGCACTAAAGGGGGTGTGATGTATGATCTGAACATATTGCTACATTTTAGAATAACTGGAGTGAAAACTCAATGCACACAGGTGAAGCAATGTCATTTCAAGCTCCCATCAAGAAACCAAATTTTAATATGCTGTGATGGTGCATCTAAAGGGAATCCAGGAAATGCTGGTTTTGGATTTGTGGCAAGGGATGAGATAGGTGAATGTGTAGGAGCAACATCTGGTGGCCTGGGACTTGCAACTAACTATTTGGCAGAGGTAATGGCACTGGTGATAGCAGGTGACTGGGATGTTAGAAAACATTATACAGAGGTATGCTTTAGTCTGGACTCAAATGTTGTACTACAGGCTTTCATGACAATATACCATGGATAGTTGTGAGCAGATGGGGGAATATTAAATCACATATTACTTCAATAACATTTAGACACTCATATAGAAAAATAAATTTCTCTGCCGGCAAAATGGCAAAGAAAGGAGTGCTGCTTTCAAGAGGTACGGTCCTATACTATGAAGGAAAACCAGATTTTCTAGGGGGGATGGAACATGAGCAGGGTGTGTATTTTAGGTTTAGCTCTTAATTTACTTCTTGAATGTAAAGCTTTCCTGCTTTTGGATTTCTAGCCTTTTTTGTATAACTTTGGTTTTTCCTTGAGCAATAAAATTTTATGATTTAGAAAAAAATATATATATGTACCGCTGGACCATATGAAGTGATGAATCTATGAATGAAATAAAACCGAAGCATTTTTTCGGTATGACATATATGTACTGTTGGATTAAACAGTCTCAAACAACAAAAAGAATCATTACTTTTAAAAAAAAGTGTAGAAGTAGTAATCTCACTGAAAGAAAATCCGTGAAATCATTGAGAAAACATTAGATACAACGACAAATCAATTAAAAATGCATTACAACACAGATATTATAAGATCGTACCAATTAATCTCTAGTTTTTCTCTAATACAATATTAAATCATCAAAAAAAAAGGGAAAACCTATAGATACATAGTAAATATAAAGAAAAAAACAGTATATTACATACGTACTGATGGTTCATATGCAAAACCAAACTGAAAACAAACCTGAAACCAATAAAATGAAATTAAAACAAATCATATTTACTAACGAAATGATCAAATACATAATTATCAATCTAGATCTAAACTATTTTCATCAATATTGAAGTAAATGATTAGCTAATCAAGCACGAAGATCGCAAACACAACAACAACAACAAAAAGTTCAATTCATGTTTTAGAAACCCTAGAATCCGAAATTTGAATTTGTTTCCATGAATTCAAGAGATTTGGATCTCAGATCAAGATGGAATCATGAAGAAACATAAAATAAAGATTAATAATGATGAATAAATTAACTTACGATATACAATCAATCGAGCTTGAGTTCGCAAATTACATGAGCTTAATAAAATCTTCGTCGCCAGAGCTCTTAGGAAACATAAAATGGGAGAGAAATGAAAAGAATGTTAGGATCTCGGCTGTTCTAATTTTACATATCAAGGATATTTTTGGTATTATTCTGAAAAATCACACGTGTGCTAGGACCCGTGGATGAGTTATTTGGTCCAGAATCTTAACTTTCATAAAAAAAGGACCTCCAGTTATTGTTTCTTAATGGATGGACCTACAATTACATAGGCCCATAATATTAGTACTTATTGGTAATTCCTACTTATTAAAAAGGGGGAGATAAAGGGGGCTTGCACTATTTTCAGTAACTGATATTGACGATGCCTACAAGAAAGTTATGCACATTGATATGAAAAACCAACCCTTTGGAACAAAGCAACCAAAAAATGGAGAAGGAGAGGTTTGGAAGATTTCCCAAAGATAGGGGGGAAGAATCATATAGTGGCAAGCAAAAACAACCAATACTGTGAGAACTGTATGACAGATCGACACTCTAAAGATAAGGATGCTGGAAATTTCATCCAGAGTTGAAACCAACATGGTGGAAAGAGCGCAAACAAGCTACCATAGCCATCTACAATGAAGAAAAATAATAGAAAGAGGAAGATGATATAAAGGATGGATCTTCGCAGACTGCTGGCAAGGTGGTAATGATGGTAAGTAAGGGAGTAGCATCTGTGTTACATGAAGAAGCAATTGGTCCAACTATGACACAGCTATAATCTACCAAGGAAAATTTATTTTAGGTGTACGCTAAAATTGAAAAGACGCCAGTTCTCACTTTATTTGATAGTGGGTCATAACAAAACTTGATTTCTGAACAGCTTGTGAAGAAATTAAAAATGAAGACCAAAACATACCGTTAGGATGGTTAAAGAAGGATATAGAATTGCAAGTGAATACTGAATGCACCTTAGAGTTCTCTATCGATGAAAAATTCGTAGATCAGGTAACATGTAATGTTGTTCCATTAGATGCTTGTCATGTTATTTTTGGTAATCCTTACCTATGGGACAGGAATGCAATATTCTTTAAACGAGAAAATATTTGGAGGTTAGTCAAGGGTGGAAAGGGGTTCCGCATTCTAGCCTATAAAGAAAAGAAGAAACTTCATTTTCAAACTCCGCAACGAACCAAGCATTTGGTAAATGCTTGTCAAAACTTTGTACTATTTATGGTTCAACCAGTTGACGACAAAATAGGTGAACCTAGGCAAGCATATGATTGGTAGTACAGTTAGAAGGAAAATAAATAATTACAACACTTGTTGGATGGTTTTGAAGACATCATGCAAGAACCCAAAAAGTTACCACTAAAAAGGCAAGTGGAACACCAAATTCAGCTTCTACCGGATGCTGATGTACAGAATGTTGGGATTTATCGAAAATCTATGATGGAGTCATATGAAGTGAAAAGGCAGGTATAAGAACTCCTATACAAAGGATTAATTAGACCTAGTTCTTCACCAGCGGGGTCTCCAATTATTCTAGTACTAAAGAAAGATGGGGATTGATGCATGTGTATTGATTATAGAGCATTTAATAAAGTCACCATTAAGAATAAATACCCTCTGCCGCGTATTGGTGACTTGTTCAATCACCTAAATCACGCTAAATACTACACCGGGATATCTAAAATCTGGATACTATCAAGTTCCCATGAGAGAGGAGGATGTTTGGAAGACTTCTTTTAAAACTAAGCAAGGGCTTTTTAATAGTTAGTTATGCCTTTCAGGTTAACAAACGCTCCAGCTACTTCCATGCAACTGATGAATGAAGCTCTAAGACCGTTATTCATAACTTTTGAATGGTATTCCTAAACGACATATTGATATACAATCAAACATGGAGAGAACACATCTTACATCTGAAAAAAAATTACAACTGCTCCGGTCTTCACATTTGAAGTTGAATACGGAGAAGTGTGATCGCAGTGTGAGTTTGCTAAGAAATCAGTGCACTATCTAGGGCACACAATAGTCAATGGAGAGATTTGAATTGACCCAAGTAAGGTGTCTGCAACGAGGGATTAGTTACTACCAAGAATGCAAACAGTGTTGTGGATTTTTATTGGAGCAACATAATACTTGAGAAAATTCATCAAAAATTAGTTAGGTATAGTTGCACCATTATTGCGAGTATTACCAAAGGGTCGGGCCAGCACATGGGGACTGAAACTAGAAAGAAGCATTCAAGGATTTGAAAGAGAATGTGTCAAGCACCAGTACTCACACTCCCTAACATGTGCATGTTATTTGAGGTAGAAACTGATGCATCAGGATATGCTATGGGGGCTGCTCTACTACAAGGAGGTAAGCCAGTATGTTACCACTCTGAATTAGTCTGCGGAGCAGTTCTAAATTATTTGACCTACGATAAATAGTTGTATGCAATAGTTCAAGCTATCAAAAAATGACGACATTATTTATGAGGAAAAGAAACAGCTATTCATACTGACCATGAACCGCTGAAGTATCTCCCCATACAAAGAAAGCTCCAACAAACAAGGTACTTCAAGTGGATGGGTTATCTACAACAGTATAGGTTGTTGATTAAGTATAAGAAGGGGTTAAGAAACAAGCTAGCTGACTTCCTCTCTAGACCCCCTGTCCAATATAGCTATTGTTTTGAAACCATCCAGAATAAAGTCATATGATGTAGTTTTAGTTGTGGTAAGAAAGATTCGTTGCTCATACTATTTTTAAAGGTTTGGTTCAAGAAGAATAGAAGAAAATACTTAGACAAACTAATTAAATTTGATTGTTTTTAACCAAGGAGAGATGATTATAGGGTTTTGGATTCCACTACTTCCAATATTTGTAAACTCAATAACAATTTCTTTGACAAAATACTCCAAATTTACTCAAAACAATTTCGAACCCAATCCCATGCTTTGGAAGATATAATGTTACAAGCTCTTTTTTATGACTCTCGAAACTATTCTAAGTCTTTCCTTCGCTTATAAAAGATCGGTAGCTAAACTACCTAAAACAATTTTTACGAAGCATATAAAGAAGATAATTTTTTTAGACAAATTAAAAGCACAATATTGGAGTAATAAGTCAAAAAAAATAATTACTAAAATTCACTCATCGAAAATAACTTCTTCCAAAACCCTAGAAAAGAAACTTAGCTACTCATGAATCGGGAAGTGGAGAAAAATTGATTAATCATTGTATTAAAAATAATATAAATCTGCTTACAATGATTTTAAGTCGTTAAAGATGTATAACGACCAAAACGGCTCCGCAAATATGTTAACATCCACTACGGTTTGAGTTGCCTAAGGTCTTCCGCTACTGAATTATTAACGATAGACAGCTACTGTAGTTAAATAACGATAGATTTTTTGCGACTGTTCTGAACGTACTTTTGTTCTTTGTGTTCTTCAAGTTACAGCAACAACAAAACTTTCTGCATTTTCTTATTTCTCGAATTATAGCTAACTATATTCTTCTCTAAACTCTCTGTATGTCTTCTATGACCTCCAGCGAACCTTTTATACACCACAGGCTCTATAAAATCTCGATAAATGTTCTCTTATCTTTCCTCCCAAGTCTCGGACTTTCCCTTTTTCTACATGGATTCTCTATGTTGTCAAAACCTTTTCTAACCAATAGAATATAGTTCTAGGATCATACATGTACTGTGTAATTGAAAATATTCCCAAACTGCACGTAACTTCCTTTGTTTTCAACCCAAAATTTCCAAAAACCCGAGATATCCTCACTTTCATGTGTCGTCGATAATCACCGAAATCAAAAAGATTTGATTCCTATTTTTAAACTCCAAAACACGTACACATCCCTGTTATTATGGTAAGAATTCAATCTTGCTTTAAACTCTTCACAATCTCCTAAAAATAGCACTGATATCTCGGGAAAGTATGAAGAATAAACCGAGAACATCTTCACCTCTGTTCCACGTAATCATCCTTGCTTTTCGAATCTAACTGAATTATCAATGATGTTTTATCAAAACAGGCCCATATTAACCTAGAACCATGAGAAAGTCTAACAGAAACTCGTCCAAATCATAAGGCTTACTATAGTGGGAGGGTAAAATTCAAGTTTCTGTGAGATAAGTGTCGTTCTTCCGTCGTTTTTGTGCTGAATTCAATAAGTTTTCTTCAGTTTGCTTGGGAGTGAGATGGAATCAACACAAGGATGCCATTAGGGTTGGTGCCCCAAAAAAACACCAAACGCCATTAGGGTTGGCATCTAGGAAATACTTTATAGAAATTCAACCATTAGGATCATATAGACTGTTGGATTTATAATCTTATTGGTGATCTAATTGTTGATACATCAGACGCCATTTCAAATGGCATCTGATGCCATTTCAAATGACATATTTATTTTGAATCTTGAATTCCCACTATACTTGGACGTTGAATTTTGATGACATGGGTTCTCCAAGAATGTTGAATCTTGGAGAACCATTAGAGTAAGCCTAACCAGGTAATTCCGCAGGAGAAGATGAGCAATTCCGGCCAAACATCATGTTTTACTCCAACTCGAATTCTGACCAATTTTGATCAAAACAAAGATCCATACCAGGCATGTTTAAGTCCTTGGAACAAACCCAATAAATTTCAAGGCTTTAGTCTCATTAAAACTCGACCAAATATCGAACCCTAATTTTATCCATTGAAAAACCTATTTTCCCGCCAAAAATTCAAATTCAAAAGCTTGAAGATGGACACCCCTTATCCAGCTGATGGATGCCGATAGTAATTGGGATACCCCTTAGTAATTAAGGTACCCCTTAGTGCATTTCTGGGGTGCCTCCAGTACTTTCTCCCGAGGGTTCAAATGCCAAAAATCGTCTGGGATCAAACTAGAATTGGATTTATTCGATTGATTAGTTGCGTGAGATCGACATCGCTTTATAGTTCCTTGTTGGTTTCTATGTTGATTGATTGCAAATTTAAACTCTGCTACTTCGGTAGTTGTTGGATAGATTGATCTAACCAGGCAAAGGAGTTTATTAGTTTAAACGGAAGAGCCTTTGCATATGACTTGAGATATCTCTACTAGAAAGAATCAATAGAGTTGTTATCAAACAAATTTGTTGTTCCTTTACTGTTTGGAATACAATCCAAATGAATTGTTCCAGTGTGTGCACTTATTGAATGTCGGAAGCGAAGGGATACTGAAGAAACTAAGTGAACTAGGTTTAGTTGCTTGGTATCAACTATATGAAGTTTGATCTAGATTTTGTACAACGGCTTAATTCTAAGAGTATTCAATTATGGACTAGGTCCTGGGGTTTTTCTGCATTTGCGGTTTCCTCGTTAACAAAATTTTGTTGTGTCTTTTACTTTTCTATTTCCGCAATTATAATTGTTTATTATAATTAAAAGTAAAATACACAAACATTAACTCCGTATTACTTGATAGTGATCCTATAGAGTTTGGTTAAGTCCGAACCTATTATCAAGTAATCACTTTGATTGTTGTATTGTCTCGATCTCGTATCCATAGACGATCACACAAAGTGTGAATACCGATTAGTCGTATTGTATCAACTTTGTCCGTAGACTTCGGTAAGAGGACTTATAGATGGATATTTTCAATATTGTGGTGTATTTGGGTACCGTCATCTGTTTAATTGGTATCAGAGCAGGCAAACACGAAAAGATCTAACAATCTATGTTTGGTGTGATCCAACATATAAGAATTGAATCTATGTCTGATTTAGTTAACGTACCACCAAGATTTAATGGGAAAATTACTTATTATGAAAATTTGCTATGACAATTTTTCTTCAATCCCGAGATTTTAATAATTGGCTATTAATCGAAGATGGATACGAACTACCAAAAGTGGAATATTCGGAAACAGAGTTTAAACGCTTACTTATGAAGAAAGATCTCTTACAAAGCAGAATTCTAATGGATTGAATGACATAATACATGCAGTAAGTAATGATATTCTACATCATGCTTTGTCATGTGAAACTTCTAAGGAAGCATGGGGTACTCTTGAGACTGTATTTGAAGGAAATGATTCCGAAAGAGAAGCACAACTACTATCTCTTTCTTCTGGATGGGAATTCCTTAAATAGATGATAACGATACCTTCGAGGAGTTTATCTCTAAACTTTCTGAGATTGTCAATGCTTCTTTCTCTCTTGGGAAGGCTATACCTGAAAAGGAAATAATATGCGAGATTCTCAGATCGTTACCGTCCAGATACGAGTCTAAGAAACATGCCATAATAGAATCCAATGATATTTCTATACTTTCTAGAAGCTCTCTTGTAGGAAAGTTAAAGATCTTTGACAAAGAAACTCTGTTAAAGAACCAAAATGTTGGATTTGATGTCTCAGCTAATACAAGTCAATCTTCGAAAGAAGTATTTATCAACCAGACTAAGAAACGTTGTCAAGAGGAGCTTAACTTAACAATCGTACTCCTAACACAACGAATTAAGGATGTTTTATTCAAAGATAATTTTAATACTGATACGTTATCTTTTTGTCATGAAAAGGTAATGAAGAAATACAATGTTTCAAGTGCCGAAGATTCGGACATATGGCAAAACATTATTCTAGCAGAAAAGCTCAGAAGTGCAACAAGGCTTACGTCTCTACTCTAGATGATATCCCGGAGGAAAAACCCTATGAAGGAATATCCAGCTGTAATGCACTTCTTGCCAAATCTAAAAATGATGTATCTTGTGAGTCTAATCAACTCCTAAAGAACTCTTTAGAAAAACTTGAGTTGGTAATTAAGGAAAATCAAAGATTAAGTCTAGAACTTGAAAACCTTATGAAACCCCTATCATATAAAACTCAAGAGGTAAAATCTGAGAAAGAAAAATTGGTTGACAAACCAAAAAGGTCAGAAGCTAATTCTTCTGATAGTATGTTAAGTTCTTTATGTGGAGAATAACCACACTGCAATCTTCCATGGAAATATCCAACAAAATAAATTCATCAAGGCAGGCGTAAATATTTTGAAGGATGATGAGTTTACTAGATCTCAAAAAGAAGTTGCAGACTATTGTAATAACAAGAAAAAGAAAGAACACAAAGAGACACAATCTATTGTGTTTATAAATCATCCTAAGGATGTCTTCGTTACCTGTGGTGAGATTAATCATGACCTCAACACACATTGATTGTGTTAAAAAATGCATCCTCACATGTTGCCCAAATTTTGATTGTGAGGAGGCGTAAAACTGGGCAGAATGTGCAAATCTGTTCTTTAGGTAACAATAATCTCATAGTCGATATATTTTACTTTTGGGATATATATATTCGGTATCCATAAACCAAACTATTTCACCCTTTGATTTTCTCCTATCTTATGAATATATATATATTCTTCTTGGCTGAAAGAAGACTATCTTGTATCAATGGAGAAATCGGTAAAGCAAGGGTCATCTCTTGATGATTTAGCACTTTGTGCATCGGTTATGACTGAAACTCGAGGTGTATCACAACATGATAATCTTCAAGATTCTCTGAGAAGACAGATTCTTACTGTTAGAAGTTGTATTAGACATCATGAGCTGATGATAAAGGATTCAAAAGAAGTACTAGCTGATCTTCTTTCTCAACTGCTTGAGATGAACAAATCTTCTGCTGGAAAAGGAAGTGCTCAAAAGAATCTAAATCCATAATTTGGAAGCGATCTTCACAAGAATCGCAATTAAAAATAGATAACAGTTTTCGATTTATTTTTGTTATTGTATAAGGTTTATTTCTGAATGAAACTATCAATTATTTATGACTAAAATTATTATTTTATAATTTTTCTTGTGATAGTTTCTGATTACATAGCATGTGCTTGAATGTCTATATTATTACTATGTGTTTTCGATTTATGGGATGTCTGATTTCGGTTTTCATAACCTTAATATTCGATCTCATATGATGTGAACCCTTATGGTTTGTGTGACTTTCTGATTTAGCCGTGATTAAGTTCTAGCCCATGTTGGTAGGATTTATCAAAGGATCATAAGGTGTTCCAATTAAAACTCATATGTAAAAAGTCATAATGTATTGAATCAATTTGTGTTTACAGGAGTTGTATTTAGGATAAACATATGTGTTTCGGGTTTTCAACTTTTGCTATTGGCGAGCATTAGTTAAAACAGATTCAACCTTTCTCTGGTAAAGGTTTCTCTTTGTTGTTGTTCTTTTGTTCTTGCGAGAGGATGAAAACATACTAGGGGAGAGTTCTAACTTGAACTTGTGCTTAATGATATATCTTTCTGGGGAGAAGAGGATGCGGAATCTGAGGTAACGAATTTGTTAGTTAATCGTTTTCCTGTTTAAGAAAAGCTTGCTTATATTGCATATATTTTGCTTTTGCTTAACAAAATTTCGGTACAATTTATATGTATTCCATTATGTGTGTGTGGATGTGTGTGTGTGATTAAATTATTTCCGGTTGAGAAAAATTGTGTCAATTTATTTGACTTATTGTTTGGTATCTTATTTATTGTTTGATATCAAGTGTTTTTGCTTAATGAAGTTTCGGTGCAATTGCGGTACTATAATGTCTATTTGTTTCAATTTCTTCCGGTTGTGCAAGTCAATTTATTTTGGTTTGTATGTATTTTTTATGGCTTAACGAAATACGGGATCATTTTTTTAGTACAACTCGATTCCGGATAAGAGAAACTAAGTTAATTCTGATCTTAGTTAGACTTATCAAATTGAAGGATTCGGTTATTAAAGTCTAATCGAATTATGTCTTGACAAGAAATACAAGTTAACTAACCTAGTACTTGTCTTGTCTAAAGTGAAAGGTCTAAGTTATTGTCTGAATAATTAGAACCTGATGAGAAAAATAAAGTTAATTCTGATCTTTATTTTGGTCTTATCGAAATAAGCGATTGTATGTGTACAATCGGTTTAACAAGGGAACTAAGTTTCTTAGTCAATTTGTTAAACTATTAGGGAAAATTGCTTCAGGAAATTTTTTACTTGATAACGTATTAAAACCAAATTGCTTGTAGTTTCGGTTTTGATATTGGTTATTTAAAGTGGTATGTGAAACCTTCGTGCTTAACTCTTATAGGTTGTACAAGTCTTTTAGATTTGTAAGATCCTTTCGATTTGACCTTCATTTGCTCAAACCTTTTTCATTTTGTGACAAAAAGGGGGAGAAATATATGGAGCACACAAGTGATTTGGAATCACTAAGTAAAGGACAATTGTGCTTAAACGTTATATCTAACGAAAGAGTAAAGCATTGACTAAGGGGGGGCAACATATCATATTGCTGTTGTAGTTATTTGGACTACAAAAAGGGGAATAACAAAGATGTTCGGATTGAAAGTCTACCTATCTTACCTTTAGGGGGAGTATTAGATTTTTTATTCAAATGTCAACAACGAAATTTATTAATTGAATATATGCAGGTTTTTGTGCTGTTGAAACTTGGAATCAAGCATATGTTACCTCTCTGCCCCTCCGACTCTCAACAAGGAAGTAGGAAGCCTGAACGAGTTATCCACTTTTTCTTATTCCATGCTCCTCTTGTGCTTAAGATGTTTGATAAAAATGTTTGTATTACTGTATAGCTCGGTAAAGTTTTTAACTTTGGTTGGCACATAATGTCATATGACTATTTTATAGGGGTACTAGGGTTTAATCCGTGCCATAATGGCACGAGCCGGTGTTATATAAATTACGTATAATTATGTTAGATTATTTGTTGAAAAATAGTTTTTAGTGAAAAGGAATCCGAAAAAACAGGGCTTTTTTATATACATATATGATCATTTTGTAAATACCAATCGATTTATAACGTGTAATATGAATAATTTTATAAGTTTCTCTCAGAGTTTATCTAACCGAAATGATATTTCCACTAAAGTCTAAATAAACAGAAAAAAAATCTCACCTTTCTAAACCAAAAAGTTGTGAATAGATTAAAACCCCAGCGACCTGCGATTATCCAAATTTTCATAATCTGGGTAATCACAAAATACAGACACCCATAGATTTCAACTATGAGATTATTGTAATCAAATAAGCTATCTTTGAAAATGTGTACTTCAGTTAAGTATACAATAAATGAAATTCAAGAAAATGATAGAAACCCCAAAAATTCATACTTGAAGCAATGTAAAAAGAAAGGATTTGCTCAAATATTATCACCAAAGAGTAGTTTGATTAGTCGGGGATGTATGCATGGAATTAAAGAAGATTGAGAGGAAGTATATTCTTGGATTTAAGTTTTTTTCTCTCCGCAATATATCTCTCATTCCCAATTTTATTTCTGATTTTCGTTTGCTTCAAAGTGAGGAATTAAAGTTTTCAAAATCCCCTCATCCTACGGGATGTGAGTGAAAGAATCAATTACTCTGTTTAATGGGAAGGTATGTTTGTTATTTTCAGTTGATCAAATATCTCCGTTTTAAGCTTGATTTTTAAGGAGGGAAGAAGAGTATATGTAATGATTTTTTCTCAACTAAAGCGTGTATTCACGGGATTGCCCGCATTCATCAATTTTATAAATTGGGAGGGAAAATCAGGACCGGTCTTTATCTTTCCTAACTTAGTGAAGCTTTTTTTTTCCTGGATTGATTGGGGTATACCCAGATTAATTGGGATATACCCAAATTAACTAGGGTATACCCAATTTTAAGTGGACTCTTTTTAAGGGCTAAGGGGGAGTCCTAATGGGTGAAGTTACAAAACTACCCTTACCCTTTATAATTCTTATTACCCTAAATCAGTTTTTTTGTTTTCATTTCATCTTCCTTCTTCTCTTCTTCTTCTCCTCCACCTCTACCTTACCGGCTTTTCTACTCCCCACCATTGAAAACTCGTCGATTAATTCGTCGTAATCGTCGATTCAAAAATTCCGATTAATCTTCAAACATGGAGCCACCACGGCCGAAGGCTAGTCGTATGAAAGGAGAAAATCGAAAACCGAATGAATATAACCATGGAATTGAAAATTTAGTTCAAAGGAAAGTGAAGAAAAAAATCGTCGACGAAGAAGAAATCAAAGCCGCTGAAACCGAAGAAATGGCGCGATTAAGAAAGTAAGGGCCTACTTAATCGAATTAAGTTAGAAAAATCGAATGTTTGAATTTGAAGTTATTTAGCCGGCAAGGTGTTTGTTCCATGACCTTGCCAACTTTTTATGTTTAGGATTAGTCGGCAAGCTCTTAGATTGAAGATCTTGCCGGTTGTTTAGTATCTGTAACTGCTTTTACAGGATCAGCAAGTTATTCAACCTAGGAGCTTACCGGCGATAGTTTTTTTTCGTCGGTGGGTTATAATTAAAATACCATGCCGGCGTTTTTTTTTTGTTTTGAAAATAGTGGTTTCTGATGCCTAAAGTCGGAATGGTATTTGGATACCACCCTGCCGGCTTTTTTTTAGCCGGAAGTGTATGGGTTTATGGACCTTGCCGACTAATTATGTGGAAAATCCTTGTATCTAATGTGTTCATATTTGTTATAAACCGGCAGGTTATTTGAATAATAGCGTACCGACCATAGTTTAGCCGGGATGTATTGTATAGTCGACCCTTCCGACCATTGTTCGGCCAGATTGGTTATACATGTCGACCCTGCTGACTTATGAATTTTTTCTTAATTTTTCTTGTTCAGATTGGTAAAGGGAAAGAAGAAAGTTGTTACTCCTCCTTCAAGACCTCCTCGTGTTGGTGAGAAACTCTCGACTGAAACACAAACAAGGGGCATTCGTTGTGCCGGGAATGCTCAAGATCCGTATACGGAATGATTCTAAACCACCGCCGGAACCCAGTGATTCATATGAAACTCTAGTTGAAGACCAATCAATTTCATCTGGTAGAAGAGGTAATGATGATGATGATGATGATGATGTTGAAAGAACTCCAGCTGCTGGAGGAGGTAACAATGATGATGATGATGGTGATCAAGACATGCCACCTATTGGAGGAGGTAATGATGATGATGATGATGATGATGATGGAAATGGATATAAAGATAAGGATATCGAAGATGAAATTTTTGAAGAAGAAGAAGAACAAACTCAAGCTAATGATCAACAAACCCAAGATTCAACTTCAACTGAAACCGGAAAGAAGAAGAGGGTTATCACTAAACCAGCTGATTCCCACATGCCTCCCCCTCACTTGAAGGTTAAACTGAAACCAGGTCAGCCTCTAACGGGGACCCCAGAAGATGGTGGAGATGTTCTTTTTGGATACAAAGACTCATGGGCGTGAGAAATCCAAAATACTGTCGTAAGTAATCTCAATCCGTCTTTGTTTTTTATTTAAGTGTATCTATCTTAAATTTTCTTCAAGTGTTTGTATTTCTTTTTTCATTTGTGTTTTTGGTATTCAGGATCATAAGCACGCCATCCGTCTCTTGAGGCGCCAAGATTCATGTTCAGTGATTAAGAAATGGTCTGACAAGGAATGTGACGAGGTGCAAGTGAATGTCCGGAACTCCGGGTTGTGGCCTGCAGTGGAGAGTTCGATTATTGAGTATGATAGAGTTATTGTATCTGCATTCTGTGAGAGGTTCTACAGAGAGACTGATACAATGTTATTCTCATTCGGTGAGATAGCGATAACTCCCGATGATGATGATCAAATTCTAGGACTCGAGGTTGAGGGAAAAGCAATCAGTGAGGGCTTCGATAATAGAATTTCTTTGGTCAAGATCTTCGAATTGGCCAAAATTTTGTTCGGTTGGGATCATATTAAGACGAAGTCTATGCTTGTGATGAAGGATGGTCATCTAAGCAAGAAATTTAATCTGAAGAAGCTGAGGGATACATTATATGGGACCAAGAAATCTATAATAAGGAAGGAAAGGTGGACTTGGTGCGAATCAATGCTACTGCGTCATCTTATTTGCTAGACGTCCTGGGAAAATGTATCTTCCCCGACAGTTCCAGAAGCTTGGTCGATGCCAGGTATATTCAACTATTGCATCCCTTAGATCAGATGCATGAGTATTCTTGGGGTACTGCGATGGTCGCCTTCTTGAACAATGAGTTGACAAAGGCTTCAAGGGCACTCACTGCGCAAGTTAACGGAAATATATATCTCTTCCAGGTAATTTTATTGTGTAAATCATTTATATGTGCAAAATGCTTATAATGTAAGATTCTTACTAAACTTTGTGTTTGCATAGGTTTGGATATATGAGCACTTCCCTACTTTAGTGAAAGCCAAATCCTATGTAAAAGTGAATGAGAATGTTGCAATTGATAATCCAAGATGACAGAGATACAGTTTTAAGGGTGCTCAGGATAAGGATATGCCGCAACAGCTTATCAAAATGTGAATCGCCTTGGACAAACTGACTGCGGATGAGGTAATATTTGATCCGTATCGAGATGCTAGAAATCAAGGTTTAGTCCAAAAGAGGGATGATGTTGCATTATACTATGGTCCCTTGTTGTTCACCCATGGATTTTCAATGTACGTTCCACATCGGGTAATGCAACGGGTTACGTCCAGTGCTAGTTAATGATCATTGGAACGGAAGACGTGACCGTAAAGTCGATACGAGTCTTTTGGACGAGGTGACGGAAGGTCATGAATCTCATGAGAAATACATGTCGTGGTACTTGGGTTTTGTTCGTCCTAATGTGATCAGGGAACAGACTGCTGAACAAATGGCTCGTAAGAGGAAGATGGCAGCGAAAGACCCAACAACAAATCTTAAGTTCTTTGTAAGTATTTTAGAGTTGTTCTTACTGTTTTAAGGTTACATTATAAAATACTTCTATTAATTGTTTGTTGTTTAATTGAAAATAGAAGGACCATTTGAAGACTCTTGTGAAGAGCATTTGATGTGTTGCGCGAGAGAAAGAGGAGAGCGTTTGTCGATTGAAGAGCAAACCAAGCATTGACTATGTTGGCAGTGTTGACAATGAGGATGTCATCGAATTGTTCAAGCAAGCTTATGCTAAAGTAAAGAGGGAAGCACAAGCCAAGATGAATGCTGACAAAAAGAGGGCTCGTTTCCGTGGTGGTGGTAGTGGTGGTGGTCGTGAAAATGCTAAACGGGGCCGTGGTCATAGTGGTGAATGAATGCATTCCTAGTTTATTTATTTATGTTGTGGTAGACAAATTTTAAGGTTAACGGTTGGACAAATTATTTTTTTTAAGGTTTATGGGACATGTTTTCGTATTTTGGAAAAAAAATGTTGCATTTCTAGTTGTTGAATGAATGGTTTGTTTAGATATGTAAAGTTTCAATAATTACGCCGACATGGTTTTGTTGAATTACATTGCCGACTAAACCAGATCCGGCAAGGTTGTGAACTGCCAGACTGCCGGGCCTGACAGCTTCTGAAAAGGCGGGGGTCTAACAACACCACCCAATATTTCGCTTAGTAATCTGTATGGAAAAATTTCGAAACACTTTCTAGAGAATCAACTAGACAGTCAGACTCAATCTAGGTAAAAGTATCTCAAGGAATTTATATCTCAATCTCTCGATTTGATCTTTACTCAAGCAAATAGAAATCTGCGAGTCTTTATCAAAGAGAGATGAACTTGGACGGTACCAAAGACCAATGTCCAAGGATCAATCAATATCAATCAACAACCGTTAGGTCGGACTATCCAATTGATTGATCTAATGCACAACATGTATTATTTCTATTATATAAACATATATAATGCGGAAAAGAAATAACACAGACACCAGAAGTTTTGTTAACGAGGAAACCGCAAATGCAGAAAAACCCCGGGACCTAGTCCAGATTCAATACACACTGTATTAAGCCGCCACAGACACTAGCCTACTCCAAGCTAACTTCGGACTGGACTGTAGTTGAACCCCAATCAGTCTCCCACTGATCCAAGGTACAATTTCACACCTACGCCTCTGATCCCAGCAAGATACTACGCACTTGATTCCCTTAGCATATCTCGCCCATAACTAAGAGTTACTACGACCCAAAATCGCAGGTTTTAACAATAAAAAAATATGTATCACACAGACAAGTCTACCAAAGGCCAAATCTGTCTCCCACAGAAAAAACTTAAAGCTTTTGTTTCGTCTTTTGATATATAATCAAGGTGAACAGAAACCGATTGATAATCCGGTCTTATATTCCCGAAGAACAACCTAGATTAATCAATCACCTCACAATAATCTTAATAGTACGGTAGGGAAACAAGATGTTGTGGAATCACAAACAATGAGACGAAGGTGTTTGTGATTACTTTTTATATCTTGCCTATCAGAGAACTCTCACGATCTCAAGCCAATCAATATGATTGTACTCGTACGATAGAAGATGCAAGATCAGGTCACACAACTGCGATAAAAGTAGTATCGGTATGGCTTCACAATCCCAATGAAGTCTTTAAGTCGTTAACCTGGTTTTGGAAGAAGAAAACCAAAGGTTAAAGGAGAATCGACTCTAGCATACAAACTAGTATCACACGGACGTGTGGGGATTAGTTTGTAGAGTTGCTAGATGTCCCCTTATATAGTTTTTCAAATCAGGGTTTCGCCTTGCTCACAAAGCAAACGCTATCCAACGTTTGATGAAAACATGATTTAGATTCAAGCTAATATATCTCAACCGTTAGATCGAAATCTTAGCTTGTTATACACAAATGAACTTCACGCACTTAGGTTTGTTAACCGTAACCAAACGTGTGCATTGTTGTTTCAACAATAGTCAACCAAAAGGTTAGCCATTTGAGCATTTCATACCAACCATTTTCTTCTTCACCATAACTAGTTCAAATGATTCACATGAACTAGTTAGAGAGTTGTTCAATTGCAAGGAAATCTCATGTACTACACAAGACACAATTGAAGCAAAGATGATTCGATTCACATGAATCAGTTCATGAACTTTATAGCCACGGTTTGCAAAAGCATTCCTTAGTCTTTATGAGTCAAGTTCAGAAATCATCTTTAGATACATAACCTATACAAGTTCGCAGACTAGGTTCGTGGAATTGAAGTACTGGAAAGAGTTTTCAAACTCCAGCAGAACTTCTCGGGTTCGATAGCTTCGATGGTTCGCGGACTGGGTTCACGGAATTGGCTCACACAACATAGTTTGATAACTCAGCAGAAATTCTCGGGTTTGAGAACTTCGGCAGTTCGCGGACTGAGTTCGTGGACTTGGCTACTAGCCGATTTCCAGCATGGAACTTATGCACATATGTGTTTCCACAACATACTTATGTCCAATATGGTTATGTAATCTAAACTCTCATTCCAATCATTGAAACATTCTTAGAGGACGTTATACAGTTGTTACACTATTTCTCGTCAAAGAAATTTTCAAGATGATAGAAACATACATGACTTGCGTCACTAGGTAAAGAAAAACATGGTCAAAGCGAAACGCTTACCAACACATTTTTCGAGATATATATAAGCGAGGTATACTCGGATCGAAATACCAAATGTGTATAATCTTAGTCTATATATATAGCATACGACTTTTGTCTCAAGAAGTAGGAGATACAATAAATATACTCTTGAGTGACAGATAAGTTCAAGTCTTCACATACCTTTTTATCGAGAAGTTCCACCGGTTCCTTGAGTAGTTCTTCCACTTGTATGATGAATCGCCATGAAGTCCTTGAGCTCAATACACTTACTATCCTAGTCCGAGACTAGCTATAATAGACTAGAAATCAAGACTTATTGTTTTGATTACTAACATTGACAAACATTCTTGGGATAGCAACGCATGCGAGGTTGACCGAGCAATGCTCTAACAATCTCCCCCTTTATCAATTTTAGTGACAAAACTATCTATACATATGAAATACAAAAAGGATAATGAAACTCTAATAACTCATATTCCATAAGTCTAATCTTCAACATTCCTTGAAATCTTCGTCCTTCCAAGTACTCCAATGATCCCAAAGGTTGTAAGTTTAGCATCACCGTTGTTGAAGATCCGTAGTTATAACAATGAGAAAACTCGAGATTCTCGATCATTGTTATACAATGTCATAGTATTATTACACAGTGTCAAAGTTCAATTGTATCACAACTTCAACAATAATACTATGGTGATATGTATCAGTCCCCCTTAGTCAATACTCCAACCCGTTCATGGAAACCACTCCCCCTTACACAATGATCCGAAAACATATGTATTTGTAGTGTGAACTACAAATTAATTCTCCCCATTTTTGTCAATAAAATTGGCAACGGTACAAGAACGGGATCATAATGAAATTTCTACAAGAGACATTTCATGACTAAAAGAAAAGATGCACATCATCTTAATTTATATGCAATCATATAGCCGAAGTTAATAGCATTCATAAAGGAGTTTAAAGATACAAGATAACCCCTCTAAAATTCCACAGCCGCACACCCCTCAAGATATGACCATTAAGCACAAGTTAAAAAGAACTCTTCCCCATTAGATGTCATTCCCAAGGGAACAACAAGAGCGACCTTAATTTCGAGAGAAAAGAAGGATTTTTATTGGACACCAAAAACCATGATAAATAATTTTCTATATCCAAAAACTCAATCAAATTAATCACAAGTAAACCCATGATTAATTTAATCGAAATACAGAATCAAATTAAACACAAAAAGTGCTCAACTTAATTGATTATGCTCAACATAAGAAAACTTACGGAACATATGACTACCAAAACCATTGGGAAATGATTAGGATAGCCGTTCATATACTCAACACAAGAAAACTTATAGAATATATGAATACTCAACTAGACTAATTACAAGAGAACCCATAATTAATCTAATTGGAATACAAACAACCAAACTAATCACGAAAGTAATCAATTTAATTATCATTTGTTTTGCTCGACATAGGAGAACTTACGGAGCAAATAACTAAATAATCAAACAAGATGATTAATTTAGTTCACGAATGCTCAACATAACATACCTTACGGAACAACCAACCAAGCTAATCAAAAATAATCAACTTAGTCGTATTGTGCTCAATATAATACATATTACGGAGCCTCACAATATTTCATAAGATATGAATCAATGAAGATCAATACTGTGAAATACGCAAGGATCTATTCTCTTTTCAATCATTATATGCATAACAATAATAGACTTTATCCTTGTTCACAAAAGATTTTAACATATCTTCCATCAAATTATTGACAATATAGGTTTGAATTTTGTGTTTGTCAAAAATCTATTCATCCTTAAATCAATACATGAATACCGATTATGAACGACTTTACTTTTCACAAAATATGAGACAACAAGGTTCACGGATGTAAACACCAAAATCCCATAACACATTGCAATATAACAAACCAAAGATTAAATATTGCAAACCATCATCCTCCAAATATTTTTAGAATTTAATACCAAATAAACCTAAAAAAATAATACAAGAGGATGAAAAATAATAGCTATGTGTAGTCACAATCATCGCTATTCAAAGCACTAGTTATTCTTCCAACTAAGCCAAAAAGAAGACATCCTAGGCAACAATGTCTTTGAGAAATTCAGCATCATTCCCGAACTCCTTGTTGTCAACAGCCATTGGAATATAAGGTTCGCGAAAAAAGGAGTTAATATCAATGAACTGTCTTGGCTGATTATGTCGAACTAGGGCTTTCTGAATTTCCAAAGACCTTAAAACGCAAGCCTTTATTTCTCGAATCTCCTTCCTTACTTCCTTCAACTCATCAAGAACATTGGAAAACTTCTGAGAGTTAGAAGGAATAGCCCTTGGCTTTCTTATATTTATTCCTTTTCTTTTCAAGCATGAAGAATTAGGAGATTTCTCTTTTTCCTTGATTGATGGCTTAACAATCATGTTGACATCTTTTCCATCCAAAGACATGATGCTTTGAGAACAACTATTACCAACTGATTTTTGTGAGTGGAATTTACAATCTCAACACGCAATCTTGAGAAAAGAATATCAAAGAGGAAAAAGAAATGTCGGGTTCGAAACCTTTAAACAGGTTTGTGGACGTCCAACACTAAACCCTATAAAGAGTAGAATTGTAAATAATAACCCTTTTCTTTTATTTGATATATAGAAAATAACAAACCTAAGAGAACTTTTTTCCTAAAGCCTGTGCATTCATAATCTTGTCTCTTTCGATCAGGCACATGAGACAAGATTTACCAATCAACACAATTAATTTGTGCTGTGGTGAACAACAAGTTGTCCACCATTTTCCTCTTGATAGGAATCCTCTGATTTCTGCCTATCAAAGCGACTTGACCATACCTTGGAAACCAACTTATTAGACGAAGATAAAATCCTGCATACCTCAGCGGTCTTCTGATCAAGTTTAAGCTTCCTTGCTCGCTGATTTGCTCTTCGTTGAAGTTTGTTGGCGTGCCTCATTTGATGTTTGTACTTGTAACATCTTGATAGTTCATGACCCTTTTGAGAACAAAACGAACACGTCAATCTTGGATAGTAATCAGGCATCTGTGGTGCGACAGCAGCTAAACACAAGTTGGATTCTGAAACATTACAGACAGAGTTTCCAAAGGATGGGTCAGTTGATTCTTCCAGCTTGATTGGATTCTCATCTTCACCGAAACCATCAAGATTGATATATATATTTCTACAATTATCAAAATCAATGTTCTCACTTAGAAGACCGACACTTGATTTCCTATCTTCATCAGAATCATAGATTTCAGACATCTCATCAAGTGTTACAGCAAGACCTTTGTTCCCAATGTATTTTCTACGATTAGGGAATTCGTTTGCAAAATGACCAAAACCTTTGCACTTAAAGCACCGAGGCATATCCTCGTCATCAGCCTCGTCAGCATCCCTGTTTTTAGGGGGCGCGAGTGTGAGGTTTATCCGATAACCTAGGTTTTTCTCTTGAAAACCGTTTACTTCTCTTCAAAAGAAGATCCCTAAACTGTCTTGTGATCAAGGAGACTGATTTGTCAAGATCTTAATCCGAAAAGTCATCCTCAGAGACATAAACACTTTTACTTTTATCAAGTAATTTAGTGTTCTTCTGTGCTTTAAAGGCAACATCCTTTCCAATTTTGGATGTATACTCATGATCAAAGATCTTTAGCTTTCCAACCAGGGTATTTTTGGAAATATTATCGAGGTTATTTTCCTCAACGATGGCATGCTTCTTAGACTCGTATCTAGATGGCAGCGATCTGAGAATTTTCATCACAATTTCCTTTTCAGGGATAGTCTTACCCAACGCAAAAGATGCATTAACAATTTCAGACACTTTGTGATTAAACTCATCAAATGAATCTTCATCTTCCATACGAAGGTTCTCCCAATCGGAATTAAGGTTTTGAAGCCTAGCTTCCTTTTCACTGGAGTTTCCTTCAAATACAGTTTCTAAGATATCCCAAGCATCTTTAGACTGAATGCAATTACACACATGGTGCTAAAGGTTTGGGGTAATGGCATGTATGATGGCATTCAAACCGTCGGAATTTTTCTTAGCCGCAAGTATCTCAGCAGGGCTATATCACCAATAGGTTTGGGAACGTTTACATCTCCAACTGCCACAACGGGAGCATTATAACCATTAACAACATATACCCATGATTGAAAATCACGTGCTTGAAGAAAAGCTCGCATATCAATTTTCCACCATAAGTAATTAGAGTCATCGAAGACTGGTGGTACGTAAATAGAGATAGCACCTCTGTCCATAGAGTTACATCGCTACAAACACAGACTTTTGAGGTCTTTAATGTGTTTGCCTGCTTAGATACCAATTGAAAAAGCGGGGGTCTAACAACACCACCCAATATTTCGCTATCAATCTGTATGGACAAATTCCGAAACACTTTCTAGAGAATCAACTAGACAGTCAGACTCAATCTAGGTGAAAGTATCTCAAGGAATTTATATCTCAATCTCTCGATTTGATCTTTACTCAAGAAAATAGAAATCCGCGAGTCTTTATCAAAGAGAGATGAACTTGGACGGTACCAAAGACCAATGTCCAAGGATCAATCAATACCAATCAACAACCGTTAGGTCGGACTATCCAATTGATTGATCTAACGCACAACCTGTATTATTTCTATTATATAAACAAATATAATGCGGAAAAGAAATAACACATACAACAAAAGTTTTGTTAACGAGGAAACCGCAAATGCAGAAAAACCCCGGGACCTAGTCCAGATTAAATACACATTGTATTAAGCCGCTACAGACACTAGCCTACTCCAAGCTAACTTCGGACTGGACTGTAGTTGAACCCCAACCAGTCTCCCACTGATCCAAGGTACAGTTGCACCCCTACGCCTCTGATCCCAGCATGATACTACACACTTGATTCCCTTAGATGATCTTACCCACAACTAAGAGTTGCTACGACCCAAAATCGCAGGCTTTAACAATAAACAAATCTGTCTCACACAGACAAGTCTATCAAAGGATAAATATGTCTCCCACAGAAAAACCCTAAAGTTTTTGTTTCGTCTTTTGATATATAATCAAGGTGAACAGAAACAAATTGATAATCCGGTCTTATATTCCCGAAGAACAACCTAGATTAATCAATCACCTCACAACAATCTTAATCGCATGGTAGCGAAACAAGATGTTGTGGAATCACAAACAATGATACGAAGGTGTTTGTGATTACTTTTTATATCTTGCCTATCCGAGAACTCTCACGATCTCAATACAATCAATATGATTGTACTCGTACGATAGAAGATGCAAGATTAGATCACACAACTACGATAAAAGTAGTATCGGTCTGGCTTCACAATCCTGATGAAGTCTTTAAGTCGTTAACCTGGTTTTAGAAGAAGAAAACCAAAGGTTAAAGGAGAACCGACTTTAGCTTACAAACTAGTATCACACGGATGTGTGGGGATTAGTTTGTAGAGTTGCTATATGTCCCCTTATATAGTCTTTCAAGTCAGGGTTTCACCTTGCTGACAAAGCAAACGCTATCCACCGTTAGATGAAAACCTGATTTCGATTCAAGCTAATATATCTCAACCGTTAGATCGAAATCTTAGCTTGTTATACACAAATGAACTTCACGCACTTAGGTTTGTTAACCGTACCCAAATGTGTGCATTGTTGGTTCAATAATAGTCAACCAAAAGGTTAGCCATTTGAGCATTTCATACCAACCATTTTCTTCTTCACCATAACTAGTTCAAATGACTCACATGAACTAGTTATAGAGTTGTTCAATTGCAAGGAAATCTCATGTACTACAAAAGACACAATTGAAGCAAAGATGATTCGATTCACATGAATCGGTTCATGAACTTTATAGCAACGTTTTGCAAAATCATTCCTTAGTCTTTATGAGTTAAGTTCAGAAATCATCTTTAAATATATAACATATACAAGTTCGCAGACTAGGTTCGCGTACTTGAAGTACTGGAAAGAGTTTTCAAACTCCAGCAGAAATTCTCGGGTTCGAGAGCTTCGCTAGTTCGCGTGTTGGGTTCGCGGACTTGGCTCATGCAACATAGTTTGATAACTCAGCAGAAATTCTCGGGTTTGAGAACTTCGGCAGTTCGCAGACTGAGTTCGCGGACTTGGCTACTAGCCGATTTCCAGCATGGGACTTATGCACATATGTGTTTCCACAACATACTTATGTCCACTATGGTTATATAATCTAAACTCTCATTCCAATCATTGAAATATTCTTAAAGGATTTTATATAGTTGTTACACTATTTCTCGTCAAATCAATTTTCAAGATGATCGAAACATACATGACATGCGTCACTAGGTAAAGAAAAACATGGTCAAAGCGAAACTCTTAGCAACACATATTTCGAGATATAGATAGGCGAGGTATTCTCGGCTCGAAATACCAAATGTGTATAATCTAAGTCTATATATATAGCATACGACTTTTGTCTCAAGAAGTAGGAGATAAAATAGATAAACTTTTGAGTGACAGATAAGTTCAAGTCTTCACATACCTTTTTTTCGAGAAGTTCCACCGGTTCCTTGAGTAGTTCTTCCACTTGTATGATGAATCGCCATGAAGTGCTTGAGCTCAACTACACTTGCTATCCTAGTCCGAGACTTAGCTATAATAGACTGGAAATCAGGACTTATAGTTTTGATCACTAACACTGAAAAACATGCTTGAGATAGCAACGCATGCGAGGTCGACCGAGCAATGCTCTAATAGCTTCAATGGTGTAGTTACCAAGGTCGTCAAGGTAAGCAAATTAATACCTATCATACTCTTGTACAACCGGCAACATATTAAAATATCGACCCTGCCGACTATGTGTTGTAGAATATACCTTGTTATGATGCCTAAAATCATCATAAGGTCGGCAGGGTTATAAAATTACGATCTTGCCGACTATATAACAGTCGGCACGCTAATGACCAAATACCTTCTCGACTGTTATACAGAAGAAAATGAACTCTTGATGCATAAAATCATAATAAAGTCGACAGGGTTATAAACGACTATGCCAACTATATAACAGCCGGCACGCTAATGACAAAATACCGTTCCGACTGTTATACAGAAGAAAATGAACTCCTAATGCCTAATATCATAATAAGGTCGGCAGGGTAAGAAAATTACGACCCTCCTGACTAAACTTGGTCGGCATATTGGGGAAACGAAAATTCAAATTTTTGCAAGTACAATTGTATTGATTGACTACCATAACGGACAAATTTTGGCACCATCCTATAAATACACTAGTTCTATCTACAAAACAACACACACCTATTTGCATATACTCTCTGTTGATGGTGGTTTTTAGCTTAGGGTTAAAAAAGTAAAACTGCACATCTGACATGACGTCACTATGACCATTAGCACATTTATTGAATCGATCAGCATACCTATGTAATAATTACCAGGGTACTTTTTTTTATGTGTCATGTTTCACGGCAGAACCCTTAACATTGATCGACATCATCTATTCCAAACCCTAATTCTCATGCTACCGTGCCAAGGCATGCCAACCATGTCAGCCACACCACTGTGCCAATGACAAACCATGCCGTCCACATCTCCGCGCCAAGGCATGCCAGCCGCACCACTGTGCCAATGGCAAACCATGCCAGCCACATCCCCGCGCCAAGGCATGACAACCATGCCAGCCGCACCACTGTGCCAATGGCAAACCATGCCAGCTACATCTCCGCGCCAAGGCATGCCAACCATGCCAGCCACACCATTGTGCCAATGGAAAACCATGCCGGCCACATCTCCGCACCAAGGCATGCCAACCATACCACCCGCACCACTGTGCCAATGGCAAACCATGCCATCCACATCTCCGTGCAAAAGCATGCCAACCATGTCATCCGCACCACTGTGCCAATGGAAAACCATGTCAGCCACATCTCCGCGCCAAAGCATGCCAACCATGCCAGCCGCACCACTGTGCCAATGGAAAACCATGCCAGCCACATCTCCGCGCCATGGCATGCCAACCATGCCAGCCGCACCACTATGCCAATGGCAAACCATGCCAGCCACATCTCCGCGCCAAGGCATGCCAACCATGCCATCTGCACCATTGTGCCAATGGCAAACCATGCCATCCACATGTCCGCGCAAAAGCATGCCAACCATGCCAGCCGCACCACTGTGCCAATGGCAAACCATGTCAGCCATATCTCCGCGCCAAGGCATGCCAACCATGCCAGCCGCACCACTGTGCCAATGGAAAACCATGCCAGCCACATCTCCGCACCAAGGTATTCCAAGCTTGCCAACCGCATCACTGTGCCAATGGCAAACCATGCCAGCCGCGTCTACCGCGCCAAGGCATGCCAACCATGCTAGCCGCACCATGCGCCAATGAAATGCCAAACCCTTGGCCCCACCATGCCAAACCAACCACACCTTGCCTTGGCCCCAACCATGCTAGCCGCACCGTGCGCCAATGTCATGCCAAACCCTTGACCTCACCATGCCAAGCTAAACGCGCCTTGCCTTGGCCCCAACCATGCTAGCCGCACCATGCTCCAATGGCATGCCAAACCCTTGGCCCCACCATGCCAAGCCAACCGCACCTTGCCTTGCCCCACCATACCAAGCCGTCCGTACGAAACCCTTGGACCCACTATGCCAAGCCATTCATGTTATTGGCCTTGGCCCCACCATGCCGGCCTTCCCCATGCGTCTACCAAAACGAAGGCGTGCGACGATCAACGGCCACCCTTCCATCTTGGATGCAAATCCTAGCCGTCCAAGGTCGCCAAACAAAGCATGGTAACCTTTGGCGCAAAACCCTAGTTTTGGCCACGCCAAACCGCGCCAAGGCATGCTATGCCACATGTGCCAATGGCATGCCAACCACCTTACCGCGCCATACCATGCCGGCCTTCCCTATGAGGATACCAAAACGAAGGAGTGCGGCGATCAACGACCACCCTTCAATCATAGATGCAAATCCTAGTCGTCCAAGGTCGCCAGACAACGCATGGTAACCTTTGGCCCAAAACCCTAGTTTTGGCCACGCCAAGGCATGCCATGCCACATGTGCTAATGGCATGCCAACTACCTTGCCGCGCCATACCATGCCGGCCTTCCCTATGCGGCTACCAAAACGAAGGCGTGCGACGATCAACGACCACCCTTCAATCCTAGATGCAAATCCTAGCCGTCCAAGGTCTCCAGACAACGCATGGTAACCTTTGGCCCAAAACCCTAGTTTTGGCCGCGCCAAACCGCGCCAAGGCATGTCATGCCACATGTGCCAATGGCATGCCAACCACCTTGCCGCGCCATACAATGTCGTCTTTCCCTATGCGGCTACCAAAATGAAGGCCTGCAAAAATCAACAGCCACTTTTTCATCTAAGGTGCAGATCTTACCCGTCCAAGGTTACCAGCTAACGCATGGCAACCTTTGGCCCTAACTTTTGGCCGTGCCTAAACTAGTCCATATTAAAGCCATACTGATCATGCTTTCATTCCACTGGCTACCAAACGAAGGGTTGCAATAATCAACGACTACCTTTCCTCTTAAGATGCAAAATCTCGACCGTCGAAGGTCACCACCGAGCCGGCAAGTCTCCCAAGCTCAACTTTCCAGACAACAAAAGCGTGCTACATGTTTTCGACGAAAACACTCGATACATCAACGCATGTCACAAACTGGGGGATGCTCATTGGGTATTGGTTTGGCGGTTTACAGCGTGCGGCGTACACTACGCCCGTTATAAGAAAGTGTCATAAGGATGAGGCGGTTAGTAAATATAGGGAGTAACGGTGAAACGCTTTCTTTTATGGAACATCAATTCCAAGCGTTACCGGTTACCACCTCCTCCCATTTACTCACCCGTCTTCGATTTATTAATGAGACCATAATACGTTTCACTTCGACTTGTATAAATGGGGATTACCTATTTCCACCGAACAACAAGTTTTGGCCAGAAGCATACAACACTCGGAAAACGTTTGCTAGATTTCTCATCTGTTAGCTTCCCACTTTCTGACACAAGTCACAAAACAACTACTCTTCCAGAATCAACTATTCTGGTCTCAACACTCTCTTCGCTTTCTTCCCCAAAACAACCCTTCTCCTCCACTTTGTGACCGAAGCAAGTCTGGAACGGCCATTTCTTGGTTTAGGCCGGACTTGTGCAGATTAATCTCTCGAATCTAAAGTACTCTCTTGTAGTATATTGTTTGGGGTTTAGATTTGTTTCTCATCCACATCACACGAAATTACCGAAACCAGCAGAAAGTGTTTTCACTCTCAAACAATTGGCGACCACAGTGGGAGATTGGTCTTTCGGTTACAATGTCAATTTTCAATCATCGATCTCATACTTCGAGCCAGACGTCAGGACGGTAGAAGCAAACAATGCGCTGAGGGATCCTCAGGGATCGACGACTCAGTTACCAGACGACCCGATTACCAGTCATGACACGGCAAGGGGCGACTGGGGACTTCCCAGAGGTTAAAAGCAAACGATCCGGCAGGGATTGACGACTCGATTATCAAGTGACTCAGGGACGACTGGGGAATTTCCATAATTGCGGTGCTTCTCACAAAACTCGGACTTTCACCTGACTCATTTTTCGTTAGCAGATCCAAAAAACCGAGCAAGTCTTGCCTAGACAAAATACATGGTTTACTATTTCAAGTTTTCACGGGAATGATAAAACCGATAGCCATATTATGTTTCATCCCATGTCATCTACCGAAACACAACGTTCACGGTTCCATATCTTCCCTGGGATGTTTGTGTCACTTACAATCATAACCAAAAACGGCATCATCCTAAAACAGTACATCCCGAATAATAATCTAAAACCCTCATATGTAACACTTGTCTATCAACCCAAAAATCCAGAAAATCAAAACCATAAAGCCAGGTGTTTCATTTGCCTTTCAAAAAAAAATGAAACAAAAGAATTTCATAAGACAAAAATGCATTCAAAGGAAGCCATTCAACGGTGTTTTGCTCTTCTCGAAAAAGGCGTCCTTCGTCATTTGGAGGACCGCCTGTTTCAGCTCCAACTCTTTGGACAGCCTTTCGACCTCCGCTTCTTGTTGTTTGACCACGTCCGCAGAAGGACCTTCGATCACCTTGGCCTGCAACTTTTGGATCTCAGAGAAACCCTAACGCCCAGTTCCTCGTGGAATCAGTCACCTACCCGTACGTACCTACTTTGCATAATAACGATTACCAGTTATTATTCATGAGGTAACCGACGCTACTACAGTGATATGTAAAGAGAAGAAAAATATTTTTACAGATTCATGGAAGGCATACCTATGGCTAGGATTTTCCCCAAAACAAGAAAACAAATTGAAAGAGAAACGCGGGAGTACATAGCTGGAATACGCTTGCCCACTTTATTCCTACCGTTAAATACCAGGACGTGAGAATAAAGATACGAGATAAAAAGGAGAGCCAACCCCTTTCATACGCATAACACTTTTGGAATTTGAATAAGGAAATAATTTCCTATTTGAGCTACGTATGGAAAGAGGCAAATGGGCCCGCAAGAACAAGTCCGTGCCACGCCAATCTAGCGTCGTGCCAAGCCAACAGTCCGCGCCATGCCCAGCCAAAAATCCGCACCATACCAAATCCAAGCCAGCGCTCATTCCAAGACGATCCAGCGCTAACAGGTTGCATCTTTCCAGCGCCAGCAGCTTGCATCCTTCCAGCGCTAACAGCTTGCATCTTTCCAGCGCCAGCAGCTTGCATCCATCCAGCGCTAACATCTTGCATCTTTCCAGCGCCAGCAGCTTGCATCTTTCCAGCGCTAACAGCTCGCATCCTTCCAGCGCCAGCAGCCTGCATCCTTCCAGCGCCAGCAGCTTGCATCCTTCCAGCGCCAACAGCTTGCATCCTTCCAGCTCTTCCCTTTGAACTCCCAGTATATGGGAATCAGCAATCTAATTTCATCACACGTAAAGATCAGGAGCGACTTCTCCAAAATCGAAGCAAAGAAAATCAGCAACCCCCCCTGAGTTCACAAAGACTCTCTTCCTGTTAGGAGCTGCATGATTTCCGGGGACTTCGCCCACAAAATCCTGCAGTCTATGATGAAACACTTATGTGAGATTCTGTAGGCGTAGCGTCAAGACATATTCGCAGCCCTCAACCGCACTGCATCAGGGAAGCAGCTGTTTCTAACCAGAGAAGTCGTTCCCAAACCCCAACCTCTCCTGGAAAGCATGATTGATAGATGGAACTGGGGACTCCTAACCATTGTTTGCTTGAAGGGTGTCCAGTTTGACAACACACTGATTAACGTAGCCGCTCCGTTTAAACGTTCGCTCCAACAGCCACTTCACTTCAACGTCCTCCAGCAGCGACTCCGCTTCAACGTTCGCTCTGACAGCCGCTCTGCTTCAACGCTCGCTCAAGCAGCCGCTCCGCTTCAACGCTCGCTCAAGCAGCCGCTCCGCTTCAACGTTCTCTCCATAAGCTTCTCCAGAATCCGTATCCGAAGCTTCAGCGTTTGGCTCCTTAAGTTTCAACATCCTTTCCAAGAGCCGAAGCTGCTTCAACGCCGCTTCTTCCTGCAAAGGGTCGTACCACCATGATCCCCATGTCAGGGATCATGATCACAGCCAACCAACCTTCGTAGTCATGACCGCCTTTTGATCCATCTCGCCAAAACTCGTGATCATGGACAGTTTGCTCGCTTATGCGTCCAGCCAATCCTTTTACTTCCATGGATGCCCATACAATTCCAGCCAAGCTACTTTTTTACCACGACAATGTAGTCTCTTCTGATTACATCTGCTACCAAGAACTGTTGCCGCTCATTTGTTGATACCATCCATAGCTTCACCACAGAAGTAATCACTACAAAAGTAACATGTACTCCTACATATTTTAAGTTCCACGTGGAAGAAGTAACAAAATCACCAGTACGAACGCACGATGGTGATGTCTTTATCATGGTCAACCCACTGACCATACAAGATGGAAACATGTAAACCATACTTGGGGACTGAGGATATACACGGAATCCCTTCACTGTCAAAGCTCAGAAGACATGCTCAACCAAAAGGTCATAGACACAATAAGGTCATCTACTCTTTAAGAGTGCAGCGCAAGAAAATCATCACATATCTGTCCAGAAGACGCCTTTAACACTTTACAAGGCCACGGAGGATCCCAAGCCTGCTCAGAGGAAAACAACTTCAGAAACTGAAGAAAAATGTGACTGGGGACTGCTCATCGCAGTCCATCCCGATAACCATCAAAAACTCATGAGATAACTCCAGAGACGCGGCTGAAACATTTTCTTGAAGAAACAGAGGGAGCCATGATAAACAACATAACTCCCTCATTCCTACCACTTCACTATCCAGGATATTTCATCATGTGATATTCTGATCACCCAGCGTCACATCCAGAAGAGTACGATAATCTTATATTAAATCCCGTGGACGTGGATTCAAAGCGATGCAATGAAAGTAGGCTACACATGGGGACTACCAACATGGGACGCTTTCAATCCCCTCAACCAGGTTATTTTTGATTTCAACATTATCACTGTCGAAGTTTTACGAGCCACGGGAATTTCTCAAAATGAAGACGTACATGTGCACCGAAGACTCCAAATGCACGCCACAAAGATACATTCACATATTCGGCCAAGCCATCGGATCTAACAGAAGCCTAATTGGGGACTTCTCACCACATCCCATTCCACACGATAGTCCAAGATTCGGAAGACGGTTCGAAGGATGCCACTTGGAACCAAGTCCTTGAAGACTTGATAGTAGCACATCGCCAACAAAACGTCTCCCAACTCATCTATTTCATCCAGTGTCTCCGGAAGATTCGACCAATACGAACATCCACAATATATTGTCATCGCGATCACAGGGTCCAGGCACTGAACAACCTAAAATCAAGGATGGACCGAAAACGCAACCACATCCATTCGTCCCAAGAATGCAATGGAGTTTGATAAATTTTGGAATCAACTGGAGAGACACTACAGACGAAAGCACGGATCCGGACGAGCAACAGAAAACAGAAGATGGTCAATATCTCTTTTCATGCAGACGGAGTTTCTTCAAAATAAATATTCCTTCTTGCTCCATGAAACGGATGACTGGGCGCGACTATGCCACCTCGGGCCCGCAACATCCCTCTTGAGTTCTTCATGAATTTTACTGCCGAGATTTTTCGCCTCCTGAACGAGCTCAAAACCTAAATATCCCCACGTAGGGAGATAGGAAATTATTTTCCGTTCAGAATGGAGGGGCGGACCGTCAAAATACAAGTTCGTACGAGAATTATACAACGATTCTAGTAAGGGGCGCTAATTAGGGTTGCAGCATGCTAAAATCTGAAGCAAGTTGTTACCTTCCCGAATCCAGTCGTCACCTTCCCAGGGAACTGAAGCAAGTTGTTATCTTCCTGAAGCCAGTCGTCACCTTCCCAGGGAACTGAAGCAAGTTGTTACCTTCCAGAAGCCTGTCGTCACCTTCCCAAGGAACTGAAGCAAGTTGTTATCTTCCCGAAGCCAGTCGTCACCTTCCCAGGGAACTAAAGCAAGTTGTTATATTCCGAAAGCAAGTCATCATCTTCCCACTGAACTAAAGCAAGATGTCATCATTCCACGGGCCCGCAATTCTTCCTGAATTTTACTGTCGAGCTGTTTTCACCTCCCGAACGAGCTCAGAACCTAAATATTTCCGAGAGGGGAAGATAGGAAATTCTTTTCTGTTCAGAATGGAGGGGCGGACCGTCAAAATCCGAGTTCGTACGAGAATTCTACAGCGATTCTATTAAAGGGCGCTAATTAGGGTTTCGGCATGCCAAACCCTAATTCAGACAAAGTTGCCATCATCCCATGAAACTGAAGCCGGTCGTCATCCTTCCACGGAACTGAAGTCAGACGTCATCCTTCCAAGGAACTCAAGATAGCTTCACTCCAAGCCGAGCAACGCAAGCATCTCCTTACTTCAAGACGACCAATGCTAACGGCTCCCATTCCAAGCCGACCAACACCTCCGGCTCCCATCCAAGCCGACCAACGCCTGCGGCTCCAATTCCAAGCCGACCAACGCATGCGGCTCCCATTCCAAGCCGACCAATGCCCGTGGCTCCCATTGCAAGCCGACCAACGCCTGCGGCTCCCATTCCAAGAAGACCAATGCCAGCAGCTCCGATCAAGCCGCACAAACACCGACAACTCGCTAATCCAGCGCCTCTGTGTTCCCTAACCCAGCCAAGGTGATGCATGGACAGACTAAGCCGACGATTTTCATCTCACCACTCCACGGTCTGCACCACCAGTACAATTTATGCAAGGCCGCCAACACGGGAAGCACAAACTCTCTTTACCTCTTGAAAAAGATTAGTCGGACCTTCCTGACCATATTTTCACGACTTGTTGTTTCGATTTTTGTCCTAGCCTGTCACCATCTTATGATTACCTCGCAACGATGCTCCCGTTCCGAGCTATGTAGGGGACTTAATGTTGATGGTGGTTTTTAGCTTAGGGTTAAAATCGTAAAACCGCACATCTGACATGACGTCATTATGACCATTAGCACATTTATTGAATCGATTAGCATGCCTATGAAAGAATTACCAGGGTACCTTTTTTTTATGTGTTATTTTCCACGGCAGAACCCTTAATATTGACCGACATCATCTATGCCAAACCCTAATTCTCATGCTACCGCGCCAAGGAATGCCAACCATGCCAGCCGCATCACGGTGCCAATGGTAAACCATGCCAGCCACATCTCCGCGCAAAGGCATGCCAACCATTCCAGCCACATCTCCGCGCCAAGGCATTCCAACCATGCCAGCCATATCTCTGTGCCAAGGAATGCCAACCATGCCAGCCGCACCACTGTGCCAATGTAAAACCATACCAACCACATCTCCGCGCCAAGGCATTCCAGCAGCACCACTGTGCCAATGGCAAACCATTCCAGCCACATCTCCGCGCCAAGGCATGCCAACCATGCCAGCCGCACCACTCTGCCAATGGCAAACCATACCGACCACATCTCCACGCCAAGGCATGCCAACCATGCCAGCCGCACCACTGTGCCAATGAAAAACCATGCCAGCCACATCTCCGCGCCAAGGCATGCCAACCATGCCATCCACATCTCCGCGCAAAGGCATGCCAACCATGCCAGCCGCACCACTGTGCCAATGCTAAACCATGCCAGCCACATCTCCGCGCCAAGGTATGCCAACCATGCCAGCCGCACCACTGTGCCAATGCCAAACCATGTCAGCTGCATCTCCGCGCCAAGGCATGCCAACCATTCCCGCCGCATCATTGTGCCAATGGAAAACCATGCCACCCACGTCTACCGCGCCAAGGCATGCAAACCATGCTAGCGGCACCATGCGCCAATGACATGCCAAACCCTTGGCCCTACCATGCCAAGCCAACCGCACCTTGCCTTAGCCCCAACCATGCTAGCCGCACCATGCGCCAATGGCATGCCAAACCTTTGGCCCCACCATGCCAAGCCAACCGCACCTTGCCTTGGCCCCACCATACCAAGCCGTCCGTACGAAACCCTTGGACCCACTATGCCAAGCCATCCGCGCCATTGGCCTTGGCCCACCATGCCGGCCTTCCCCATGCGGCTACCAAAACAAAGGCGTGCGACGATCAACAGCCACCGTTCCATCCTGGATGAAAATCCTAGCCGTCCAAGGTCGCCAAACAACGCATGGTAACCTTTGGCCCAAAACCCTAGTTTTGGCCATGCCAAACCGCGCCAAGGCATGCCAACCACCTTGCCGCGCCATACCATGCCGACCTTCCCTATGCGGCTACCAAAACGAAGGCGTGCGACGATCAACGGCCACCCTTCAATCCTAAATGCAAATCCTAGCCGTCCAAGGTCGCCAGACAACGCATGGTAACCTTTGGCCCAAAACCCTAGTTTTGGTGACGCCAAACCGCGCCAAGGCATGCCATGCCACATGTGCCAATGGCATGCCAACCACCTTGTGTCGCCATACCATGCCGTCCTTCCCTATGCGGCTACCAAAACGAAGGCGTGCGACGATCAATGGCCACCCTTCAATCCTAGATACAAATCCGAGCCGTCCAAGGTCACCAGACAACGCATGGTAACCTTTGGCCCAAAATCCTAGTTTTGGCCACGCCAAACCGCGTCAAGGCATGCCATGCCACATGTTCCAATGGCATGCCAACCACCTTGCCGCGCCATACCATGTCGGCCTTCCCTATGCGGCTACCAAAACGAAGGCGTGCGACGATCAACGACCACCCTTCAATCCTAGATGCAAATCCTAGCCATCCAAGGTCGCCAGACAACGCATGGTAACCTTTGTCCCAAAACCCTAGTTTTGGCCACGCCAAACCGCGCCAAGGCATGCCATGCCAACCACCTTGCCGCGTCATACCATGCCGGCCTTCCATATGCGGCTACCAAAACGAAGGCCTGCAACAATCAACGACCACTTTTTCATCTAAGGTGCAGATCTTAGCCGTCCAAGGTTACCAGCTAACGCATGGCAACCTTTGGACCTAACTTTTTGCCGCGCCTAAACTAGGCCATATTAAATCCATACTGATCATGCTTTCATGCCACTGTCTAACAAACGAAGGGTTGCAATAATCAACGGCTACCTTTCCTCTTAAGATGCAACATCTCGACCGTCGAAGGTCACTACCGAGCCGAAAAGTCTCCCAAGCTCAACTTGCCAGACAACAACAACGTGCTACATGTTTTCCACGAAAACACTCGAGACATCAACGCATGTCACAAACTGGGGGATGCTCATTGGGTATTGGTTTGGCGGTTTACAGCGTGTGACGTACACTACGCCCGTTATAAGAAAGTTTCATAAGGATGAGGCGGTTAGTAAATACAAGGAGTAATGGTGAAACGCTTTCTTTTATGGAACATTAATTCCAAGCGTTACCGGTTAACACCTCCTCCCATTTATTCACCTGTTTTCCATTTCATAATGAGACCAGAGTACGTTTCACTTCGACTTGTATAAATAGGCATTACCTATTTCCAACGAACAACAAGTTCTGGTCAGGAGCATATGGTAGGTTGGGAAACCTACAATAAAATACTGCAAGTGCACAGTGTCTAACTAGCAGAACAATGGCAAGTACAGGTCGTTCCCACGAGGAGTGTGAAATACTACTACTAATTAATATCAAAACTAACTAATCAACAAGATGATGTTTGAACGATTTTCAGAAATTTGGAACAAAATGAAATAATAATAATTCTAACAGTAAACAAAATGAGAGCGGGTTATTAGGATTTTCGGTTTCCACCAATTAATTATGTAAATTCTCCTAATCATTAAAAATATATTTCATGCATTTTCAAATATTGTTTCTCCGCTGTAATTTTCTTCGCTTCATGGGTAGTGATTCTAAAGCATTACCTATCAATCCTAAAGAAAATCACGTCAAAGAACTTAACCAAAGCACGCCATATAAATTGAAAAGCATAAATAATCAAGAAAATCACATGAACAATAAAATACCAAGTCATATGAAGAAAAACTACTAGTCATTCAAATCATTATTGAGCATATAAATGTAGAGTTTACACAATTAAATTGGTTTCTACCTAAACCCTAACATGACTCTAGCTAGACATGGCTTTCTCAAAAGCCATAAACATATTAGAACCAAACTCTAGCTAATGAAAAATGAAGAATCGAAAACAAAACTTCAAAACCCTTCTCTACTTACGGCTCTGTGGCCGGGCTCTCCTCTCAAATAGTCGACACCCCTTCTTATAACCTTCGCTTTCTTTTATTTCATTAATCAAATAATCAAAATAAATTATTCTATGAAAATATATTGCATGCAAGTTGATGTCGTCATCAGTATCTTTCCCCAAATACTATTGTCACCTCGTTCTTCCAATGAAATAATAATCTCTCCTTATTTCCAAAATCTCTCAAATGAAGAAAGAGTTACTTTATTTCCAAAATAATCTCACGTGTAAATATTCCTCAATTAATTCTTCACATGGCAAATAAATTATCTTTCCCGGTGGAATATATTTGTAATAAAGTAACAAAGATAAAATACTCCCATTTTCAGTTTGCATGTGTCAACCCCACTTTGATTTCAATTCATTTGCTGCGTTTTTGCCTCCCCTATGAAACAATTTTATGCTGCTGATATATATGGAGATATCAGGCCAGCTACATTTTGTCATTTTTTTCATTGTGGTTGCTGATATATGGAAATACCAGGCCAACCTCATTTCATCATTGTGGTTGCTGATACATGGAAATACCAGGCCAACCCGGCTGCTGATACATGGAAATACCAGGCCAGCATAACAAGTGCTGCTGATATATAGAAATACCAGGCCAGCATAATTGATCATTGTGATTGTTGATACATGGAAATACCAGGCCAACCACATTCCATCATTGTGGTTGCTGATATATGGAAGTTCCAGGCCAACCACATTTTTCCATTTTCGTCGCAAACACCATTAAGTCTCACATTTTGTTGTTTATTCGCTGGATGATCGAATTCACTTGTACTTTCTACAAAAGCACTAAAATAGTATTAGTAACTAAAATATTGTATTATAGCTAATGAAAATATGGGTATAAAATGTAACATATACATGCTTATCATCATACAACACTCAGAAAACGTTTGTTAGCTTTCCCATATGTTAGCTTTCCACTTTCTGATACAAGTCACAAAACAACTACTCTTCCAGAATCAACTATTCTGGTCTCAACACTCTCTTCGCTTACCTCCCCAAAACCAACCCTTATCCTCCACTTTGTGACCGAAGTAAGTCTGGAACGACCATTTCTTGGTTTAGGCCGGACTTATACAGATTGATCTCTCGAATCTAATGTACTCCCTTGAAGTACATTGTTTAGGGTTTAGATTTGTTTGTCACCCACATCACACGAAATTACCGAAACCAGCAGAAATTGTTTTCACCCTCAAACACTCTCCAAAGCTCATATCATCATACACTTCATCTAACTCACCCAATAGCTCTCTACATACATCAATGACACCATTTGATTCAAATAAAGATTTGGAAATCACCAAAGTTTGGTACCCGTAAACTCGAGTTAGAAGGCAGTCCTACGTAAGGGTGGATGTCGTAACCTTTTGGGCTAGGGTATACAACAAAGGCAAGATTTTGGGAATCCTAATGGAAGAAGTGTTCAAAAAATTCATGATAGGCACCTAGTCATCGAAAATTAGATACTTGCTTATTTAGCTATCCAAAAACCGATTTTCAACGCTACTCACTACAACTTGTCCATTGAACAATTTGTAAGTGTTTTTGTGGTTTATTTTACGTGATCCATGTTGTTTGATCTTCCAACTAAACACCACTAACAAATTAAGTTTGTGTTTTATTTTTGTAGCATGAAGTCATCAAAGCGCGCTGCTTGGAGGAAAAGGGGAGGCATTCGCATTCGATGCAAGCTATCAATTCATGGTATCCAAAATCCCGGAGTATGCCTCGGAGAAGATGGATGGTGTATCGTCGTCGGATTCCTTGGACGAAGATTGATGGCTTTAGACATTTTAGTGTAGGTTTTGTGGGTAGATCTATATGTAAACCCTCACGAGAATATAACTCGTCCGCTAGGGTCGCTTAGGGGTTCAAAGGCTTGATGCACATGCTAACTGCATTCGTTGTTCCGTCGACAAGGAGTTATATTTAATGTTTCAATCAATATAATAACCAAAATTGCATGAATAAAGTGAATTACATCTTCCGATATTCTGTTTTCTATTGGGTATAACTACAGGTCGGCAAGGTCACATTGTCGACTTGTCAACAACCGGCAATGTTAGAAATTATTCGCGTGCCGACTATAAGTCAGCCGGCAATGTTAGAAATTATTTGCATGCCGACTATATGATAGCCGGCATTTTAGGAAATATTTACGTGCCGACCATGAGACAGTTGTCCCAAGATAGTCGGCATATTCTTCATTAAAAAACCCTTCTGGCCTACAAATAATCGGCTTTTTCTTCATCCGCGGACCATGCCGGCTAGACTTAGTCGACACCTTATTCAAACATCAACCATGCCGGCGTAACTTAGTCGGCACCTTATTCAAACGTAGACCTTGCCGACTTTTCACATTTTCAAAACCAAATTTTTTGATCCAAATCGAACTCATAAGACAGACAAAAAGTTTAATCTACTGAATTCATAATTTTAAAATTTTGATCTAAACTCAATTAATTAACTCATAATAAGGTCTGCAGGGTTATAAAATTATGAACCTGCCGACTATATAACATCCGGCACGCTAATGACCAAATACCGTTCCCACTGTTGTACAGAAGAAAATGAACACCTGATGCCTAAAATCATAATAAGGTCGGCAGGGTAAGAAAATAACGACCCTGTCGGCTACACTTGGTCGGCATATTGGGAAAACAAAAACCTAGCTGGCGAGTTGAAAATTCAAATTTTTGCAAGTACAATTGCATTGATTGACTACCATAACGGACAAATTTGGGCACCATCCTATAAATACACTAGTTCCCTCTACAAAACAACACACACCTATTTTCATATACTCTCCAAAGCTCATATCATCATTCACTCCATCTAACTCACCCAATAGCTCTCTACATACAACAATGACATCTTTTGATTCAAATGAAGATTTGGCAATCACCAAAGCTTGGTACGCGTAAACTCGAGTTAGAAGGCAGTCCTCTTAAGGGTGGATGTCGTAACCTTTTGGGCTAGGGTATACAACAAAGGCAAGACTTTGGGAATCCTAATGGAAGAAGTGTTCAACAAATTCATGATAGGCACCTAGTCATCGAAAATGTGATACTTGCTTATTTAGTTATTCAAAAACCGATTTTCAACGCCGCCCACTTCAACTTGTCCATTGAACAATTTGTAAGTGTTTTTGTGGTTTATTTTACGTGATCCATGTTGTTTGATCTTCCTACTAAACACCATTAACAAATTAAGTTTATGCTTTGTTTTTGTAGCATGAAGTCGTCAAAGGGCGCTACTTGGAGGAAAAGGGGGAAGCATTCTCATTCGATGCAAGCTATCAATTCATGGTATCCAAATCTCGGAGTATGCCCCGGAGATGATAGATGGTATATCATCGTCGGATTCCTCGGACGAAGATTGATGGCTTTAGAAGTTTTAGTGTAGGTTTTGTGGGTGGATATCTATGTAAACCCTCACGAGACTATAACCCGTCCACTAGGATCACTTAGGGGTTTAAAGGCTTGATGCACATGCTTAGTGCATTCGTTTTTCCATCGACAAGGTGTTATATTTTATGTTTCAATCAATGTAGTAACCAAAATTGCATGAGTAAAGTGAATTACATCTTCTCATATTATGTTTTCTGTTGGGTATAACTACAGGTCGGCAAGGTCACATTGCCGACTTGTCAATAGCCGGCAATGTTAGAAATTATTCGCATGCCGACTATAAGTCAGCCAGCAATGTTAGAAATTATTTGCATGCCGACTATATGATAGCCGGCATTTTAGGAAATATTTACATGCCGACCATAAGATAGCCGGCCCAAGATAGTCGGCATATTCTTCATTCAAAGACCCTTTCGGCCTACAAATAGTCGGCTTTTCTTCATCCGCGGACCATGGCGACTAGACTTAGTCGGCACCTTATTCGAACGTCAACCATGCCGGTGGAACATAGTCGGCACCTTATTCAAACGTCGACCTTGCCGACTTTTCACATTTTCAAAACCAAAATTTTTGATCGAAATCGAACTCATAAGACAGACAAAAGGTTTAATCTACTGAATTCATAATTTCAAAATTTTAATCTAAACTCAATTAATTAACCTAATCAGAATTTCTAGTGTTAATTAAACAAGGGTATATTAGCCACTTAGAAAATATATGGTTAAGGGATGGACTATTTTACTTCTAAATGTCTTGGGTTTTGTCTCATTAGGTATACCCCAATTAATCTGGATATAACCCAATTAAGCCAGTTTTATTTTATAATATAGTACAAATAAATAGGCATAAAAGTATACCTATCTAGGGTACAACCCTAACCGTAACTTTTTATCTCAATAATAAATATATTTTTTTGTAATGATTTTGACTTGCGCCATTTTTTTTTAGTAATTATATAACGTGACATTCTGTTGTTGTTGTTTTTAATTTTTCATGTACTTTAACCGAGTTTATTTTATCATTAATTTAGACGATCATTCGCATCTTCTAATTTATAATGTTGCACATTTTGCAGCGATACAAAATTATCATAGTTTATTACTACTCACCAACCACCACCACCAAAAAACCATATGATACCATTTCTTTCTCCTCCACAACCACTACCTACCTCCCGTTGATCATACTTTTAATTTTGAATTACAAATATCATGTATGTATAAAGTTTTGGTTGAACAAACTTAGATCGATAATTAATTTATTTCATTATATTTTTGTTTTTATATATTCTTTTTTTATATTGCAATTAATTTTATCCTAACAGTTAGGACCATGATTTGTACAGTCGGATACTAAAGATAGCAGGAGTACCGTTTAGGTGATCCGACAGTTATGATCATCTTTACCTCAATAGTATGATCTCATCCTCAAAATATGGTTTTTTTTAAATCAATCGTGTTAAAACAACCATCACATCTTTCACAATACAATGTTACCCGTGTTGTAAATGAAACCTATTATAGAGGCTCCTAGAAAAGAGTTTTGAGGACTCCTAAGGATTCAAATATCCTACAATGAAGATAAGGGGGCCTAATTCATAAGAAAAATACTAAAATACCCTTAACCTATTATTTAAACCTAAAACTAATTTGTTTTCATTCCTCTCCTTTTAACTCTTTTATTTTCTTCTTCCCATCACCTCCATCGCCTATTTCTTCGATTAATCTTCAATTCTCAAAATAATTCATTATCGATTAACACCACTTAATCCACCCGCAATGACTTCAATAAGGTAAAAGTCAAAAAACCCATCTCATTTCATTGGTTTCAATGCATGGATAGGCGGAATCGATCGAATTAGGTTTTTGAAAAAACAGTTTCAGAACTGTCTACGGTTTGGAAGTATGAATTTTCCCAACCGTAGGTCATCTACGATTTGGAGTTCTTAACTTCCAAACTGTATATTCTGGGTTCAAAAATCCTACGGTTTGAAAAAATCTTCCATACCGTAACTTCTACCTACGGTTGGTTCGATTGAAGTTTCCTCACCATAGGTTAGCTTACGGTTCGAATTTGGGGGTTTTCAAAAGCAAAAATAAGTGATGGGTTTTCTTAGTTTTTTCTTTTTGTGATCGTCATCTTCATCGCGACGGAAAAGAAGAAGAGAGAGAAAAATGATAGGGTTTTTCTATGATCATCATCTTCATCATGATTTATGAATGGAAAGAGAAGGAGAAAATAATAGATTTAGTTTTTTGTATATAATCATCATCTTCATCATGACTTATGAATGAAAACAGAAGGAGAAGATAACAAATTTATAATTTATGGAGGGTATTTTAGCCATTACAGAAAATAGTTGGATATGAGGTTTTGTTGATTACTATTTCATAACTCGATTTTATCATCTTGTGAGCCCTCAAAACCCAATGTTTGGAGCCTCTATAATAGGTTTCTTGTAAATATGCAGAGCTAATATTGTCCACGACTATTCACCAACATCCACAACCATAAAACCACTCATCCCCACTGTTTTTATCACCGCCACCAATATTATCGCCTCCACTGTTCACCAACACCCACCACCGCTTCCGCCAGCCACTACCACAACCAATTTCTATAAATATTATAATTTTTATTATAATTATTTATTAATATATATTATTAATAAAAATATATCATTTAAGAGGATATTTATAATGAATCATTTATTATGAGCAATTAATGAGACATCACTAATAAAACACTCATAATGAGTTCAAGTTAAAAAACCACGACCATTGATTTGTCTTCTCCCTAGATAAATCTGGACCTCTCTTTATCTTTCCTAATTTGTCCAAACTGTGCTATGTATTCTAGATTTGGGTAAAAGATTTTGACGATCAACTTTAGTCTATGACCCTAATGCATCAACGGCATGTTCTACAACCCAGACCCTAATTAGACCATAAGCTTACGACCTTTTTACAAAATACCTCTTTTAAAAGTGTGTCTAGTATTCCATGGCTTTTATAATAGTGTGTAGCTATATATGAGAATTGCCAAAAGAAGTTATCATATTTAGACACTTCGTTTGAGATTATAGGATTTTGGCAACTATAGCAACCCAGAGTGCGCCTGGTTTTGTTGCCATATATAGCTTTTGGCAACAACATTGTGTTTGCTCTAAGGTAATTGTAGAGGGACACAGGTAGAAGACCAGAGGAATACTAAAAGAAAACAAACCAAGAGGAAGAAACAACACCTAGGTCAGAAATAAACCTAAAAGATAAACGTTGTAAATTCTTACTCTAAAGCAATAAAATCAGAATTTTTATTGGAATCTGCTCGTGCTTTTATTCTACTTCGTGGCTATTCTACACAAATCAAATCAGGGTACAGAATTGATCATTTATCCTAGTGTCCCAAGGGAACTTCAGAACTAGCACAGTTATTCTTGCTCGTACATGAACACCCACAGGTATAAAACCTAATTCTCAACAGTGGATGCTAAAAGAAAACAAACCAAGAGGAAGAAACAACACCTAGGTCAGAAATAAACCTAAAAGATAAACGTTGTAAATTCTTACTCTAAAGCAATAAAATCAGAATTTTTTATTGGAATCTGCTCGTGCTTTTATTCTACTTCGTGGCTATTCTACACAAATCAAATCAGGGTACAGAATTGATCATTTATCCTAGTGTCCCAAGGGAACTTCAGAACTAGCACAGTTATTCTTGCTCGTACATGAACACCCACAGGTATAAAACCTAATTCTCAACAGTGGATGCTTAAAATCTTGCTAAGGTAACCAGCAGTCAAGGTTGCTGGTGGCCAAAAAGTTGTTCCAAAGGTGACAACAACACCGCACATGAAGAGTGGCTTGTCAGTGAGTTTCAACCTAGGCTTGAAACTCTGAGCTAGCTTGTAACTACCACCATAAGGAATCTGGATTCCTGCAAGAATCCATGTAAATGATAGCTCAAGGTTCATTGTCTATGGATTGTTGTTCAGGTAATTAACATGTATTACATAAGTTTTGAACAGGAACAAGCTAATCTTGGCAGTACATGACGAATAACAAACCTTGGACAGGTAAGGTAAATGGTCTAGAATTCAGTGTTGCTAGCATATAAGTTGCTCAGTGATTGTGAAATTTGAAATTACCAACACATGACAAAACTTAATAAGGAAGAAAAAAAATGTAACACCAATTCTCAAGAAAGAAAGACTTTTCTATCACTAGCCAAAATTAATCTATTTGCCAATTGATCACTCAGAATAGTCTCCTATGATAGAAACACAGACTTACAGGAGACAGACAAAAGGGTCACCGAAAATCATCTGTTGAATTTAAAAGTTGCGCCTTGGAGGTCTCTGCTCAGCAACATTAACTCTAACCATCCTTCCGTCCAAACTCTGCACCACCGACATCAGATATAAATGTTCACTTCTTTTACAGAGAATTTCTTATACGTGATTGCTGCGAGAGATATATGATGAAGGTGGACATAAAACTTTCTACTTGATAATCAGAAGCATCTTACCTGTCCATCAAGAGCAGCAATAGCATCATCCAACTCCGACTGTGCTGACATCGTTACAAAGCCGAACCCGCGTGAGCGGCCAGTTTCCCGATCCATAACAACCTTTGCATCCATCACTTTACCATGTTCACTGAACACCTGCTCCAGGCGAGCATCGTCCACTTGCCACAAAAGATTTCCAACATACAGTCTAAGAGAAGAAGACGACTCGAATGATCGAGGGGTTCTCTCTGGACGAGAACCTTTAGGAGAAGCCTTGTTTACATTTAAAGTTCTGCCATTTATATCCTGTTTTAATCACAGGTAACTCTCAGCCATGTTCAGATAACTATAAACTTGAAATAATACATAGATCAAGAATGAATAATAAGATATTCATATGGTGAAGAAAGAGAATACAAGATGGCGTCATTTTCAACATACTAACAACCAAAAACTAAAAGTTACTTGATGAAGTTCTCCCAAATAATTCAAACATAGAATATGGAGATTGTTTGCTCTCGGGTCTCTGGTAAGAATCTCATGCAAGTCCTAGACAAGTAACTCGTGCAACTTCAAGGAACAACTAACAAAACTCAATTTCACAAACACACAACTGCATCCATCGGTACTTTAAGCAAACCAAAAAAAAAACTCTTACATAACGGTTGAACATCTCAACAGCTTTCTCAGCTTCTTCAACGCTGCTCATCGTGACGAACGCAAACCCTCGGCTCTCATCAGTTTCCCTGTTGTAAATAACCTACAAAAATAACCAAACCAACATCATCCCACACTCTGAAAACTCAAACAAAACTGCTAAATTGGTCGTACATTTGGTGCTGGCCGTGCCCTATTCACTATAGATGCCAGTCACTCACCCCAACGGATTGCCATCAATAGTAAATATGGCATTAACATGAGACGTATGCACTACGTACACCAAGTTTGTGAGCACAGCGTGCATAAAATGCAGTGTACCCCAGCAAAACCTTACTCGAGATTCATTGAAATTGAACATCATTACATAATCTATCATCTCAAAATCCAATCTAAAAAATCCATAATTTAGTCAAGATTCAACAAATACATACAAAGTAGAAAATTTTATACCTCAGCAACCTCAACAACACCAGCTTGGTCAAAAAGATTAGCTAATTTCTCACTGTCAATATCGTAAGGTAAGTTCCCAACAAAGAGTTTAGCATCTTCAGAAGGTTCAGCATAAGTCTCTTCACTACTTTCCTCCTCTACAAACCCCCCATCTCCACCAGGGGTCTCAATTTCATCACCATCTTCTTCAGTTACTTGAGAAAAATCTGAAGCAACAAAAGTTACCAATGAAGAAATCTTGTTTTTAAGAGGAACCCATGATGAAAATGAAGTAGAAAGTTGAGAAACTTTAACAGATTTGGAAGGGAAAGAGATAGATGGGTAAGATGTGGTTTTAGTTGTTAAGTGTGTTGAAAGAGATGTGGCCATTGATAGAGGCTTGATTAGAGATGTGGTTGCAGAAGCCATGGTGATTCAATAGAAGAAAGAAAGAGAGAGATGGGAGAGGATAAGGGTTTTAGAGGGATGAGGGTTTTGAAATGGCAACTAGACTCTTTCTTTGTATAGGAGGAGCGGCGGAAGGTCCAAAAAGCCAGAGAGGATAATAATACGGGTACAGATGAATATAATAATATTATTTGCATCACAGTTTTATAAATCCAACGGTCGATCTCACTCTTATACATGATTTAAATATCTTACTCTTCGCTTTTTAACCGAATGATTCAGGAAAGGTTTTTTTTTTTGTTTTGTTTTCTTTTGATGGAAAACGTAATATATTAAATTAGAGAATAAAGTACATAACATTTACAAGATCACACTAGAATGTGATACCCTTAGCTGAATCTGGGTTGAGAAATATCAGTGACGGAGCCAGAAATTTCATATAAGAAGGGTTTATAGACAAAAAAAATTATTTATGAGAGCTTATTAAGAGATTTTGCTTTTAATTAGTAAGAATTTTGAAGGATCACTAATGAATTAAGCAAAAACAGGGGGGGGGCTACCCCTGAGCTCTACATAGCTCCGTCCCTGAGAAATACCGAAGATTTTTTATTCGAGCTTCCTTTGCTATGTAGTTGATAGACACATTTTTGTGTCTGAATTGTCCTCAGTGTCTCTGTTGTTAGTGCTCGATTTTTATACTAATTATGATGTTTTATATGTCTGTAGGTATTTTTGGCAAATAAACATTTTTGGAAAAATCGGCTCAAAATATTATGCGGAACACCTCCGGAGGATATTTGCTATGCGGAATCTCAGATTGTATAAGGGGAACCCAGTTACTAAGGGGCATCCCAGGGCGCCACCTACTATTCGCACCCCTGTCGTGGATAAGGGGCAGGTCATCTTCTTCATTCAAATTCCAAGTTTTGGCGGGAAAGTTTTGCAGCGGAAGAACAGAATTAGTGTTAGTGGTTTGGGCGTGATTTCTTGAGATTCAATGGCTGAAACTGTTATGGAATGTTCCTTTGGTCGAGACAGGATTGGTATGGGCTTTGGAATCGGCTAAATTTGGCTAGATAACTCGCGAGAAGAAAACATTGGAGTTTATTCTCGGAAGAGGTTATCACGGGATTTGCTCGAGCAGCAGAGGAGTTTGCACGTGTTTGGAAGACCCTAACAACTATTTGGAGTGTGAAGGAGTTAAATATGGCAATTTGGAAGCTTCAGAACGCGTGTAGAGATCAAAAATCTGAATTATTTCCTAAACTGGTCGTGAAGAATAATGGAGAATTATATGAAGTTATTACGTGAGATTTTGCTTTTGCTGGGTTATGAATAGGTGCTGGGATATCATAGAAGGTTTACGGAGAGTTTGGGGAGATTACAGAGCTGTGAAAGTCGAGTTGCAGAAGAATCACCATTTCTGCTGCTGTGAAGAACACCAAGAACATAAGGCGCGCAACAGCAGTCGTTTCTCAACAGTGGAAACGACACACAGGCGTGGGTCGAGAGCTACAGAATCAGCGACAGTACTGTTCTATCGTTCTTTTAGGTTTGTAACAAATATAACTGTTACAAAACCCGGTTTAATAGTTTTTCTCCATTTCATCTTTGTAAACACCCTTTGAGCAATAAAAATAAATTTTGAGAGTGTTTCCAACATGATGATGAGCTAATTCTCCCACAACCAAGGCAATGAGGAAGCTATTCACGCATGAATAATGGGTAACTATTTCATTTTCTCTAATTTTTAATTATAATTCACTCAATCAATGCTTTTGCAGAGTTTTTAAATGTTTACATAATTTTCTTAATTACTTATGATTCAATTTGATAAATTATACTTTGTTTAATCAATTGATAGTCTATGCTTGGGGAATACAATTAATATTTGAGAATATGTTTGTTTATTTGTGAACTAAGAAATAAGGGACTTAAAAGATAATTAGAGTTTTGGATTATTTGCCATAATTTATTCATGTGTAATAGTGGAATCAGTGTCTTGGTTATTCCTAATAATCTTGAATTAAGTTTTGTTTGTCTTCAAATTTCATTAAATCTAAAATCTTTTGCTTTCACAAGTCTCAACAAACTTTTTACTACAACTCAATTGAAAATTACATCAATTTTTGGCGCCGCCGACGCGGACTTATCTTTAGGCTAGAGTTTTTAGATTTTTTTTAGGTTTTTATTTGTTTTTCATTTTTATTTTATTTGTTTTTCTTTACGTTTTTGGGTTTTTATCTTTTCCTTACAGAGTTTGGAGCGAAAGAAAAATTTGCCAAAGTTTTTGGTGAATACTTAAAGATTTGGAGTAAAAGCAAAGCGAAAGGAGCGAAAGAAAAGAAGAATAAAAGTTAATTAAAAAAAAAAGAGAGACAATTTTTTTTTAGATTATCTTTTTCTTTTGCACTTTATTTTTGGACTTTGGACTGTGGACTTTGGGACTTTATTTTTTTTTAAACCCTACGGAAGGGTAGTTTAAATATCAATTGTTTGCAGAGAAGGACGGCGATTACGATATCGCCTCGGCCCCTCGGATTCGTACATGACATAGGAGTCGTGGCCCGAGTCGACTTCAGCGGTTCATCCCCCATCTGGTACGGGAGGTAAGTTTGTCGAAACACTCGCGAATCCCCTGCCAGCGAGTTATTGTATTCCTTCGTTTGCATATATGCTGAGGATTTGAAAACGGCTACTTTAATTTCCTAGTAAAGGGCAAGGACTGGCCATACAAGATAAGGGTTCGGATTTCATCACCGTTCCCTTTTTGCCCGCCTTAGGAAAACGAAACCAAACACGAACCTAAGACTAAAATTTGACTAGAACGAGACCTATAGGGTAACGAGCTTAATAGGAAAGTCATTCGAAAAATATTGGTTACTCTTTTAAGCATGCTTCAAAGTTCATGATGGTTTCTGTGAGTTGAATACGCCGCCTTGTAACGCCAGTGAGGCCTTGGGTATCAAAGCTCCACTGAGCTTCCCTCGTCTCGATCCAACTTACTTAAACTCGGATTGATTCCAGAGGGGTTTGCTTAAATTGCAATGAATTCCATTTCGAAGGATTAGAAGCTGGTCTAGAAACAATCTAAGTGGAGCCATCATGCTTTTTGTTTGCTAGAAATCAGTAGGTTTGCTGTGGTGGAGTCAGCCTTGTTTGTGTTTGCATAGAACTTCCCTTCCTTTTAGGATTTCTTTGTTTTTTTCTTTTGTTTTTTTCTAGTGTATGCCCAAGGTTATTAAAGAGCGGGCTTGGAAAAGAAACACTCTAGTTCGTTTGATTAGTGATAAACCTAGTAGTTCTTCTTGTGAAGGCGGGGAGCTCGAAGACTCTTCTTTTGGGAGCCCTGTCTTTGGAAATTTCATCTTTGAAAACTTGACAATTAGTGAAGAAAGTACTCCTAGTCCTTTGGTGGTGCCAGAAATGGCAACTTTGAAAGCTTTATTAAACCCAACTAGGACCTCTCGTCCGTCTTGTATCAAGTTAGCTAAAACCGATGCAAATTATGAACTCAAACCTGGGACTTTACAGATGCTCCCAATCTTTTTAGGAAAAGAGAATGAGAACCCCTATTTTCATGTTAGGGAATTTGAGGAAGTTTGTAGTACTCTGAAGATTAAAAACCTTTGTGATGATGCGTTAAACTTAGGTTATTCCCCTTTTCCTTAAAAGATAAAGCCAAATCTTGGCTGTATAGTTTGGCTTATGAGTCAATTGAAACCAATGACCAACTTACATGTGCCTTTATACAAAAGTTTTTCTCAAGGAACAAAACATCGTCTATTATGACACAAGTCTGTACTTTTGCTCAACAAGAGGGAGAATATTTATATAGGTATTTAGAAAGGTTCAATGACTTAATATCTCAATGTCCTCATCATGGTTTAGAGATGGTTAGGTTAGTTCAGATCCTCTACGAGGGTTTAGATTATTCAACAACAACCATGGTTGAGTCCTTATGCACAGGTGGGTTTGAGAATAAAACTGTTGATGAGGCGATGACATTTTTGAATGAAATTGCCGATAAGACCCAACAATGGGAAAATAGTAGGGAACCCCAGAAAACAATTCTTCTAAGTAGAGGAAATGTCAATAGGGTAGAAGGATCTTATGAGTCAGATGCTAAAATAGCAGTCATAGCCAAAAGGTTAGAAGCCTTAGAATTAGGTCATTCTAGTGGTAATAATGGTAGAATAGAGCCTTCTTGGGAAGGTCATACTGTTGAGGAGCAAGCCAATGCTCTTTATAACAACACTAGATTCGATGACCGTCAGAAGTTTGACCCATATTCAGAAACCTATAACCCTGGCTGGAGAAACCATCACAACCTTTCTTGGTCTAAGGGCCAAAATCAAGGTCAGTCTAGTAACTCTCAGGTTCCCCAAGGTTTTGGATATACTAAGAATCCTTCAGCTCCGGCACAGTTTCAGAACCCTTCAGATAAGAAGATTATGAGTTTAGAAGAGTCTTTTGCTTTTTTAACTCGTAACATTGTGCAGTTTCAGCAATCTGTCGCTCAAGGTTTAAAAGAAAATAGGAGAATAGGTCAAGCTAACTCTCAGGATATTTCCGAGTTGAAAACCCAGGTTAGTCAGATAAATGAGTATTTAAGAGAAAGAGGTAAGTTTCCTAGTCAAACTCAACCCAACCCTAGAGGAATTAATGAAATAGGTGAAAGACCATCCGAACATGTAAATGCTATTAAAACCCTTAGGAGTGGTAGAATGATAGACAACAAGGTTTCCATGTCTGATAGTGAACATGCTGTAGTTCACCCTTCTGACCAGAAACTGAGGATACTGATAGAGTCTCTAAAGAGACCAATGAGGGTCATATTGAGCCCGACTTTGTTCCTAGAGCCCAATTCCCACAGCTTCTAGTTCCAACTAAGAGGGAGTCCAACTTTAATGATATATTGGAGGTTTTTAAGCAGGTAACCATCAACCTTCCATTATTAGATGCGATTAAGCAGATTCCCGCTTATGCCAAGTTTCTTAAGGATATGTGTACCCGAAAGCGAAAACTTAGTGTCCAGAAGAAAGCCTTTCTAGCTAGTCATGTGAGTTCTATTATTCAGAATACCACTACTCCTAAGTATAAAGACCCAGGGTCCCCTACTATTTCTTGCACAATAAGTAAATACCGTGTCGAGAAAGCTTTGCTTGAATTAAGAGCCAGTGTGAACTTACTTCCATACCATGTGTACCTTAAGCTAGGGCTTGGTGAGATGAAACCTACCCAGATGACACTTCAGTTAGCTGATAGGTCCGTTAAAATTCCTCGTGGTGTGATCGAGGATGTCCTCATAGAGGTCGAAAAGTTTACATATCCTGTGGATTTTGTTATCCTAGATACCCAACCTGTCCCTGACCCAGAGAACCATACCAGTGATTTAGGTCGCCCATTTTTAGTTGCACTACCCTAGTTCCTTCTTTAGAAGAGCCTCCTAAGTTGGACCTTAAACCATTACCAGATACCCTAAAGTATGTGTTTTTAGGCCCATCTGAAACTTTACCTGTGATTATAGCATCCGACTTGGATAGTGATCAGGAAAGTAGGCTAGTAATCGTCCTTCAGAACAACAAGAAAGCTTTAGGGTGGACCATACCAGCCATTAAGGGTATAAGCCCCACTGTTTGTATGCATCAGATCTATTTAGAGAGTGACACCAAACCTTCTAGGGAGATGCAACGTCGACTGAACCCTAATATGAAATAAGTAGTTCGAACCGAGGTTCTTAATTTGTTAGATGCAGGCATTACCTACCCCATTTCAGACAGTAAGTGGGTCAGCCCCGTTCAGGTTGTTCCCAAGAAATCCGGTATTACTGTAGTCCAGAATGAGAATAATGAGTTAATACCAACCCGGGTGACCACGGGTTGGCGTGTCTGTATTGACTATAGAAAATTGAACAAGGTCACTAGGAAGGACCACTTTCCCCTTCCCTTCATCGACCAAATGCTAGAGAGATTAGATGGACGTAGCCATTATTGCTTTTTAGATGGATAATGCGGTTATAATCAGGTTGTTATTGCCGCAGAAGACCAAGAAAAAACCACTTTTACCTGTCCCTTTGGTACCTTTGCGTATAGACGCATGCCTTTCGGGATATGTAATGCCCCTGTGACCTTTCAACGTTGTATGTTGAGCATATTTTCTGACATGGTAGAACGGTTCTTAGAGGTCTTTAAGGATGATTTTTCAGTGTTTGGTTCGTCTTTCGATGAGTGCTTGCATCATTTGTCATTAGTTTTGACTAGGTGTAAGGAAAAGAATTTAGTGCTTAATTGGGAGAAATGTCACTTCATGGTTCGTTCAGGAATTGTTCTAGGGCATATCGTATCTTCGAAGGTTATAGAGGTAAATAGAGCCAAAGTTGACCTTATTAAAACTTTACAGGTCCCAAAAACCGTAAGAGATATTAGGTCATTCTTAGGGCATGTAGGTTTTTATCGTCGATTCATTAAGGATTTTAGCTTGGTTTCTAGACCTCTTTGCAATTTGCTTGCAAAAGACCTTAAGTTTGTCTTTGATGATGCTTGTTTAGAGGCTTTTGAGAAGCTTAAGAATTTACTCACTAACGCCCCCATAGTCTAGGCACCCAACTGGAACTTACTGATAAGCATGTAAATGCTACATTTTATACCCATTTTTATATTAACTAGGATATAATATTTTAGTTACTAATACTATTTTAGTGCTTTTGTAGAAAGTACAAGTGAATTCGATCATCTAGAAAATAAACAGTAAAATGTGAGACTTAATGGTGTTTGCGGCGAAAGTGGCAAAATGTGGTTGGCCTGGTACTTCTATATATCAGCAACCACAATGATGTAATGTGTTGGCCTGGTATTTCCATGTATCAGCAACCACAGTGATGAAATGGAGTTGGCCTGGTATTTCCATGTATCAGCAACCACAATAATCGAATATGGTTGGCCTGGTATTTCAATATATCAGCAACCACATGAGTTACTCATGACACCAAACGGAGCAGTTAAATTAATTATTTGTTATGTTGTGTTCAAACGCCAATCACACTGCCTAAGTCACCACTCGGCTAGAGAAGATAATAAAGAGTTGTATTTTTTTGTTTCAAGCAAGTGAAGGTCCACTACAAAGCTAAGAGATAATGGACGATGTGGCACCATTGCACACCATACAATTCTTTGTGATCTCAGATGCGAATGGAGACGAGTCATCCAGCTGGTATTCTAAATATTCATCTGTGCCGTGATGCATACTGCATTTTCCATTTCCCAGGGACATCAACAAACCAGGAGCTCGGTTATGAGATGACCGGTGATTGACGGGTTTTGTGCAGAGAATAAGATGGGGTTGTGTTCGAGTTTTAGAAATGAAAGTTGAGGTTACTGTTAATAGAAATAGCCATACATAGAACTATAGATGTGAGATGGAAGAACTAGGTGATCGAGAGTTTACTGCCATGGTGTAGGAGGCGTTCAGATGGTCTGGTAGTGGTATTAATGCCGAGAACTCGTGTTGACTGTTTGGTATGGAATGAGCCGGAGGCAGTACTGGTGTTTCATTTGCAGCAGGAAACAAATTATGCCGAGACGGAGCAGTTTTGCAGACAGATGAAGAAGATGAATGTCGAATACGAAGTCAGTGAGCTAATGGTGGTTATCGAACGGAGTTGGCTGTTGTAATCGATAATGGAGGAGAAATAAGAGCTCGAGGATGTATGACAGTTGAGCAAGTTTGGCAGCAAGCAAAGCTGAGAAGAACGATGTTGGCTGAGATGGTTGCATTCGCTGATGGTGGCTGTAAAGCGAGCTCGGAAATGGAAAGTCAGGAAGAAACTCGATTTTTAATGTGAATGGAGATGATGTTCACTGCAAGAATGAAAAGGGTTCTCTTACGATCTGAAAAATAGGGTCCTTGAGGGTTTGAAATCGTCTAGAATGTCAGGGAGTTGCTTCCGTGATTAATGGCAGTAATTGGTGTTGTTGGTGATCGATGGCGATAGTTGGATGGTTAATAGCCGGTGATTTTTTGCAGTTGGAGTTGGACTGGAACTTGGGAGGATTTTTCCGGAGTTTGTACATCCGTGTCTGCAGAATAGATGGACAATGAAAATGGTACGAGATGGAAGACCGTGCTATGGTGGGAGCTGTTGTAGTCGTCGGAGGAAGTTGTTGTGGGTGAGATTTATTGGTTAATCGATTTGCAGTAGCGAAGCTGGAGAATGGCCGTGTGTTGGAAGAATTATATAGATGGAGTTCAAGTTCTTATTTCAAATCCCAACAGCAAGAACGTATGCGAAGGAACCGAGAGTTTGCAAGTCAGCAAAGAAACGAAACAGTGGTCGGCGAACGAGATTAAGAAGACCCAAGGAATAGATATTGCAATTGCCGGTGGTCAGGGTAGTAGCTGGCTAATCTGGGCGTAGAATTCTTGCTCGGTTCAACTAAACAGAATGGAAAGTGGTCAGCGAATCAGCAGTGGAGCTTAAAATTGGAATTTGGGTTTCGGTTATGTTAGTGGACTGGGCCTTGGCAGAGAATTTGCTAGGTTTTCATGTGACTCCTTAACAACATTTATAGGGACGAAGAGAAACAGAAGGAGGGGAGGTCAGCTGCGGCTACAGAGTTGTAAGGAAAAAAATAGGGTTGAGAGTTTTGTTTTTGTTTTTCCATTTTGTTTATGGCTTTTGAGAAAGCCATAGCTAGCTAGAGCCATGTAGGGTTTAGATAGAAGCCAATTTATTTATATGAACTCTACAATGATATTTCTAATAATGATTTGATTGAATAGTGATTTCTCTTCATACAGCTTGGTGTTTAATTGCTCGTGTGATTTTCTTGATTATTTATGCTTTTCAATTGATATTTCGTGCTTTGGTAAAATCCTTTGACGTGATATTCTTTAGGATTGATAGGTAATGCTTTAGAATCACTACTCATGAAGCGAAGGAAATTACAGCGGAGAAACTATATACTTTTATAATTTAACATACCATCTTCCGAGACATGAGATTGATTTCGATATTTGTTTTGAGTAATAAATAGTAATTAGTAGAGTTTTATATGATTGAATTGGTGGAAATCGAAAACTCTAGTAACCATTTCCTATTTTGTTTATTGTCAGAATTATTATTATTTAATTTTGTTCCAAATTTCTGAAAACCGTTAAAACATCACCTTTTTGGTTTGTTGATTTTTGGTATTAGTTAGTAGAAGTATTTTCACACTCCTCATGGGAACGACCTGTACTTGCGATTGTCTACTAGTTAGACACTGTGCGCTTGCGGCAATATATTGTAGGTTTTCCAACCTATCAAGTTTTTGGCGCCGTTGCCGGGGAGTGGTTGCAAAATACTCTCTGATTGATATCTTTTTGTACATAATTTTATTTTGTTTTCTTTTAGATTTCTTTTGGTTCCTTTTACACATTTTATTTGATATTTTTTTTTAGGTACCTTAGCCTGAAGTGCTGTGGGAGAAAAAGGACAATGCACTCGCAGGGATTTTGCAAGAGCCACTCGGAAGATCCATTAGAGGTTTGCTTAGCTCATTTTGGATATGATTTTGATGATTATAGTGTTATTGGTGAAGTCAATGCCTTATTAGACTCCACACCACTGCTAGACACTAATAAATGGAAGACCAGACTAGAACCTCTAGTTTTTCCCGAGTCTCGACTAGTTTCATCGGTCGAGAAAGCTCCAACTTTGAACATTAGGCCATTGTCTGACCTATCAGGGTCTGATTTTTCTCATCTTGATAATATTAATGAAACTGTTGTGGATGAGAATCGGTCTATTAGTCGTGATATTATCACTCCATTGAGGCCTTTTTCAACGAGTGATTTTGAACCAACATATGTTCGTGTGCCCGACTTAGCTGAATTTGAACCAATATCAGTCGTGGAAGTTATTTCCGCTGACTTAGAACTAGATTTAGGGAGTACAACAACTGTTCAATTATTTAGACAATCTTTACTAATCATTTGTGAACCTGATTTACTTCATATTCAAGGTTCGAATTATGTTTTGAATAAGATTGAATTAATTTTATCTCTCTGGGTACTAGTCTTTTTTACTGCAGGTTCATGTTTTCGACTAATCGGATTAGTTGGATTGATCCCCAACTATTCAGGCTTTATATATATGATTTGCAACTTACTTTGGGGTATCAACCTCATTTTGTGTGAAATTACGCACTACTGAAAGCAAGGAAACATATACATTTCGCTTCATGGGAGTCAATCCATCAGATTTGTTCTCTCTACTCTATCTATCTCTCTTTTTTTTTTTTTTT